>NW_022060038.1:2881762-3003068 GCF_007399415.2 Gopherus evgoodei
GGGTTAAGAAGTTCACCTAGCCTAGCTGACACCTGACCAGAGGGACCAATGGGGGAACAAGATGTTTCAAAAGGAAGAGAGGAAGTTTTCCTTTGTTTAATCAGTTTCAATTTCAGCCGGAGTGAAAAAGATCAAGGAACCAGCCTCTTATCAGAGTTGTAAGTTTTAGAAAGAGATAAATAGGTTTATGTTTATTTTCTTTTGTAACTTGTCTTTGTGCAATTAGGAGAATAATCAAATTTGGGTATTCTTGTGTACTAAGGGTTTTGCCCAGGGGACCATCTTGTATTTTAAATCTGTTGTCTGTGAGATCAGCTTGTATGCTGTCTCTCAGAGGTTTTTTTTTTTTTACCTTTCTTTTCTTTAGTTAAAAGCCTTCTTTTTAAGAATTTGATTGATTTTTCCCCCTGTTTTTTAGATCCAAGGGAATGGATCTGGACTCACCTGGAATGGTAGGGGGGCAAAGGGAGGGGGAAAGAGTAATTCTTTCTTGTTTTAAGATCCAAGGCATTTGGATCACTGTTCACTAGGGACTTGGTGGAGGAGTGTCTCAAGACTATCCAGAGAAGGGAGTCAGTATTTGGGAGCGGTGGCAGCAAAACCAGATCTAAGCTGGCAGTTAAGCTTAGAAGTGTACATGCAGGTCCTCATATGTGTACCCTAAAGTCCAGAGTAGGGGTGAAACCTATGACACTATGCTTATGAAAGAAACTCTGCCTATGATGTAAGTAGTGTCTACACAGAAACACTAAGACAGCGCTGCTATAACGTTTTAATTGTAGGCAAGCCTTTAGGCAGATTTTACAATAAAGCATTCGGTCTGGATCTGCTGACATGGAGCATGGAGAATCCACCACTTCCCTTCTCAGTTTGTTCCAATGGTTAACCACCCTCAGTGCTCAAGACTGGCCATTATTTCCAGCTGGAATTTGCCTTTCTCCTCTAGATTAAAGAGGCCATTACTATGCACAGGATTCTCTCCATGGAAGTGTCCGCTTGATAATATTTTTATAAGTTAAAGAGAGGAAACCCTTCAAGTCTCTCACATTCCGACATTTTCTCCAGACTCCAATCATGTTTGTGGCTTTTTTCGGCACCCTCTCCAATTTTCTGGCATCTTTTTAAAATGTGGACCCCAGAACTGGATGCATTTGGTTTTGCCACATACAGAAGTAAAACCTATCCCCTGCTGCAACTCACCACTCCCTTTTTTATGCCTCTGAGGATTGCTTCAGTCCTTTTGGCGTTTTGAGTTGGTTTTAAACAATGACCTTTAAATCCTTTTCAGGGTCATTGCACTGCATAATATAGTTCCCCAGACTGTGGGTCAAGCCTGCATTCCCTGACTGTATTAACAGATTTACCAGTGTAAATACTCTTACCAATGCTCCAGATCAATAGATATGTCTTCCCTGGCCTTAGTGTGACCAGATGTCCCAATTTTTTAGGGACAGTCCCAATATTTGGAGCTTCTTCTTGTATAAGAGCCTATTCCCCCCCTGCCTAGTCTCGATTTTTTACACTTTCTATCTGGTCACCTTACCTATCTTCCTCGTTTTCAGTGCTCTGCCAGTCTATGGGTTGTCCACAAATTTTATCTGCACTGATTTTCTATTTCCTTTCAGGCCAGTGATGAAAATATTGAATAACATCAGGCCCAGAACTGATCCCCGCAGAACCCCACTAGAAAAAGCCCCAGTCACTACAAGCGTTTTCTGAGGTCTTTCAGTCAGCAAGTCTTTGGTTCATGTTATGTGTGCTCCAAAGATACTGCAGAGTGTTAATTATTTTACCTCACTGTTTTCCCTTCATAAATTAAATGGCATTGAAAAACCAAAGCTTATTGCATATGCCCAGTTCCCTTGAGAAACCAAATATTTACTCCAATAAAAGAGTGAATTCAGGTTTACTTGACAAGACCGGTTTTGCATAAACCTTGTTATTGACTGACATTATTTATATTCTTAGATTTTTTTTTCTTGAACTAATCCCACAGCAGCTTTTCCATTGTTTCCTAAACTTTTCAAATCTTTAACTTCATTTTTTAATAGTTTACTTTTCAAGCACAGGACTTGCCCTAAAACTTTTCTAAGATTCCTTTTCTTCTTAATATACTTAATAACCTCATTTTTCGTGAGCCTTAGCTTTGCCAACAAGGGATATTTAACTGATGTCTTTAAAGTCACTTATTGATTTTCATATCTGCCAATTTATATTGCAGGCTATTTATCTCCTCTCTTGTTCACATTTGTTATATAGTTTCCCCTCATCCCGAATTTCAACCTTCACTTTGCAGCTGAACCGGGTTTTTACCCTTCTTGACTGTGGAATTGTGATTTTTTGCTATCTAATAATCTCCCAATTTTTATTCAAATTTTTTTGTTTCAATTTTTCATCCCAATAAGTTTTTCTGATAATTTTCCTCAGCTTTTGGAAACTAGAGATTTTGAAGCACTTAGTGTCTATAGATAGTATTAGTTGAGAACTCTTTGTTTTCTATTTGAATGGAATCAGTTCCTTACCTATTTCCCACCCCTCCACCATATGCCTCCTTGTTTGTCTCTTCTCTAAACTAAACAGTTCCCGACTTTTCAATCTGTTCTCCATTCCCATGCCTGTCTCGGAAATCCCCATTATATTTGTTATATCATTTATATATAGGTGACCAGGTGACCAGAGCAGAACATATCCAGAGGAGTTTATTCTCTATCCCATTCCTTCGGAATGCAAAGATTGTGTTTCATTTCCCTTTGCTGTGACTGAGAAGGTGTTTCAGTTGAGCTGCTATCTATCATGCCCAGGTCTTTTCCAAGAGGTATGTTCTAGATGGGATGTTTACCCTTGGCACATGTCTTTAAAAGGTTTGGATTTGTTTCCACTTTCAGATTTTGAGAAATCAGATAAATGTGTAACTCCCTACAACGTGAATTTTCTAGCCGGGGTTTCATTACATTAAGGAACAATGATGGATAACCAGTATCCACACTTGTGTTTCCCGCTGCTGCCTCTTAAGGTTCCGCCACCCTGACATGTAGGAATTATTGATGCACGGAGTATTATAAAATATTGACTTGGCATTAGAAGGGACAGTTGTTCATAATTCATTTCCCTGAATTATGAAAATGTCATTTCTCAGTGTGTGAAGAGCAGCCAGCCTGCTTCATCCATGAAAACAGCCTCCAGTAGTGCATGTAGAGTCTTATATTAATATTGTATCTCCATTCAGGCATTTGAACTGTGACCATCACCTTAGACCCTGGGCACGTACAGGAAATCAGGGGAACATATGGTATATGCAGGAGACACCATTCTGCCTTAGAGTTGGACACCTTCTCCCCTACTCCATGTTAGATTCCAACACAACCAACTTCACCAACCCCTCCACCTTCATTCTGCAGGGCATTCCTGGCCTGGAGGCTGCCCATGTCTGGATCTCCATCCCCTTCTGCACCATGTACATCATAGCCATCTTGGGGAACTGCACCATCCTGTTCATTGTGAGTATGGAGCCGAGCCTCCATGTCCCCATGTACTATTTCCTCTGCATGCTGACCATCACTGACCTGGTCCTGTCCATGGCCACTGTGCCCAAAATGCTGAGTAACTTCTGGTTCAATTCCAGAGAGATCAATTTCAGTGCCTGGCTCACCCAGATGTACTTCATTCACTGCTTCTCAGCGATAGAGTCTGGGATCTTGGTGGCGTTGGCTTTGGATCGCTACGTGGCCATCTGTGATCCCCTGAGACATTCCACCACCCTCACAAATTTTGTTGTGGCCAAGATTGGCCTGGCTGTGCTGCTGTGAGGCAGCATACTTGCATTGCCTTATCCGTTCCTAGTGAGGTGGTGGCCATATTGCAGAACCAACATCATCCCCCACTCCTACTGTGATCAGATTGCTGTGGCAAAGCTGGCCTGCACCGATACCCACGTCAGTAGTTACTATGGCTTCTTTGTGGTATTCTCTGTGATTGGTCTGGATGTGCCTTTAATCACCGTGTCCTATATCCAAATCCTCAGGACCATATTCAGCCTCCCAACAAAGGACTCCCGGCTGAAAACTTTTGGGACCTGCGTTTCCCACCTTTGTTGTATATTATCTTTCTACCTTCCAGAATTCTTCTCCTCTCTCACACACCGGTTTGACCACAAAGTGCCCCTACATGTCCTTGTTCTCATTGCCAATGTGTACCTTCTGGTGCCCCCCTTGCTTCACCCCATCATCTATGGAGTGAGGACAAAACAGATCCGGGACAGGCTGCTCAAGCCCTTTACTCGTAAAGGGACCTAAATTTTTTATCTTGGTACTCAGGCTCTGTGCAGAGATGGCTGGTAATATGGTGCTGGGCCCCTCTTTCCTGAATCAATTCCTGGACAGTGAGAGAACATGAAATCCTTTTATGAACTTATTGTGCTGTGCATCATGGCAATCTGGGGAATCAGCCCATGTATATATAATTCACTGGTTTGCCCCTTTTTAATTGCTGGAACCTGGACCTCTGCAACCACCCCTTGCCCTGGCTCTTCCACCAAGGCTCCTTCCCTGCTGTGCCTCTCCCCACAAAGGCCCCACTTCAGTTGCTCTCTTCTCTCTTCCCCTCCCTTGTCAGTCACTGTGTTGTTTTCACCCTCCACTCTCCCCACTCCCAGATGTACGGGAGCCATTCCAATTTTGTAGGGTGTTGCCACTTTAACCGTCTAGTTTTGTTGTCAGTAGAAAAGTATTTAATTCCTATATAAAAGAAATAAAAGTAAATATAGAGCCACTCAGCTCTATACAAACATTTAGTGACATCTTGTGGGAAGTCACATAGGGGACACCATTCAGGATTAAAATGTTAATATATATGTGACGGGATCAGTCACAGAGATCCTCCTGAAACTGTCACCTGATGTGCTGAAATTACCTCTGAGCCAGTCTTCCCTGGCAGTTTGGGATTTGCAGAACCCTGTCTTGTTGAACCAGACACGCCAGCCTGCTGCAACACAGACCCAGGGCCTGGACTACACCCCCAAAGCTGCAGACTTAACTGGGAACAGCTCAACAAGTTACCTGTTTCCAGCACCCAACACCCAGCTTCCAATGGGATCCAAACCCTGAATAAATCTGTTCACTCTGATAATGCTTATACAGGATAAATTCATAAATTGTCCGCCCTCTATAACACTGATAGAGAGATATGCATAGCTGTTTGTTCCCCCAGGTATTAATCACTTACTCTGGGTTTATTAATATACAGAAGTGATTTTATTAAGTAAAAGGTAGTATTTAAGTGGTTTCAAGTAATAAGAGACAGAAGAAAGTAAGTCAAAAAAGCAAAAAAAAGCAAAAACAGGCAAATCTAAATCTAATACATTAAGAAACTGATTAGAGGAAATATCTTACCCTCAAAGATATTCCAATAATTTTCCTTAACAGACCAGCCTTCTTCCTATTCTGGGACCATTCCTTTCCCCTGGTTACAGGTCTCTGTTAGATCCAGCAGACATCTCCAATGGTAACCAGGTGTTTTCTCATGACTGGTGCCTCCTTTGTCCTGCTCCACCCCCCTTTTATAGCTTTGGCACAAGATGGGAATCTTTTGTTTGTGCTCATCCCCACCCTTGCCTCATCAATGAAAAAGTAAAAGGATTAAGACTGATTCCAGTATCATGTGACATGGTCACATGTCACTATAAGACCCCCTAGTCTACATTTTTCCTGGGCTGGCCCACACGTACACAGGAAAGTTTGCAAATAAATAAGCCATTTACAACCAATTGTCTGGGTCAATGGGAGCCATCAAGATTCTAAACCATCATTAATGGCCTCCAATTTGCAAGAGAATAATAGGACCTCAGAGTTATACTTCATATTTCTAGCTTCAGATACAAAAATGATACATACCAATAGGATGAAAATTTTAAGTAGGTTATAACCTTTGTTATGATACCTTACAAGAGACCTTTTCCATAAAGCATATTCCAATTACATCATATTCACTTTCATAAGCATATTTCCATAAACATATGGAGTGCAATGTCACAGTACATTCTTACTTTGTTACTAACTCTGTGGAGAGAGAGACCCCATCAAGCTTCCTGGTTTCTATCTCAGCTTTGGGAGGAGAGTAGGTTACAGTATGGGGCAGATATATATGGGCCCTATATAAGAAGACTATACTGGGTAAAGACAATGATCCATCCAGCCCAGGATCCTGTCTTCTGACCATGATCAATGTCATGTGCTTCAGAGTATATGAACAGAACAGGTAATAATCAAGTGATTCTTGCCCTGTCACCCACTCCCAGCTTCCGGCAAACAGAGGCTAGTGACAAAATTCCTGGCCATCGTGGTTAATACTATACTAAATTTACCTATACTCCATGAACTAATTTTACTTTAACCATGTTATCCTTTTGGCCTTCATAACCTCCTCCGGCCAAGAGTTCCACAGGTTGATTGTGAATAAATAATTCTTTTTGTTTGCTTTAGATCTGCTCCCTATTAATTTCATTGGGTAAAAAGTAGTTCTTGTGTTATTTGAAGGAGTACATAACATTTCTTTATTCAATTTCCCCACACCTGTCATGATATTATAGATCTTCCTCTGTTATAAATATAAGGGGAAGGTGTCATAAACAGATAAGTAAGAGTTAATAGAACAGAAGTACTTCATATCTCTTTTGGCTGTAAAGGGTTAACAAAATCAGTGAGCCTGGCTGTCACCTGACCAGAGGACCAATCAGGGGACAGGATACTTTCAAACCTTGAGGGAGGGAAGTTTTGTGTGTGCTGTTAGTTTTTGGTTGTTGCTCACTCTGGGGGCTCAGAGGGACCAGACGTGCAACCAGGTTTCTCTCCAATCTCTCCAATACAGGCTCTTATAAGTTCACAATAATGAGTAATAGGTAGATAAGGCGAGTTAGGTTATGTTGTTTTCTTTATTGCAAATGTGTATTTGGCTGGAAGGAGTTCAAATTTTTATTTTGCCGAAAGGATTTTAATTTGTACTTGTATACTTAGGCTGGGAGGGTATTCCCAGTGTCTGTAGCTGAGAGACCCTGTAACATATTCCATCTTAATTTACAAAGATAATTTTTATTATTTTTCTTTCTTTAATTAAAAGCTTTTCTTGTTTAAGAACCTGATTGTTTTTTTATTCTGGTGAGACCCCAGGGGACCGGGTCTGGATTCACCAGGGTATTCGTGGGGAGAAAGGAGGGAAGGGGGAAAGAGAGGCTAATTTCTCTCTGTGTTAGGATTACTTTCTCTCTCAGGGAGAGTCTGGGAGGGGGAGAGAGAAGGAGGGGGGAAGGTCGATTTTCCTCTCTGTTTTAAGATTCAAGGAGTTTGAACACAGTGATCTTCCAGGGAGGGGAAGCCTGGGAGAGGCAAAGGTGAGGGAAAGGGTTTACTTTCCTTGTGTTAAGATCCAGAGGGTCTGGGTCTTGGGGGTCCCCGGGTAAGGTTTTGGGGGGACCAGAATGTACCAGGCACTGGAATTCCTGGTTGGTGGCAGCGCTACAGGTTCTAAGCTGGTAATTGAGCTTAGAGGAATTCATGCTGGTACCCCATCTTTTGGACGCTAAGGTTCAGAGTGGGGAATTATACCATGACAGAAGGGTAACATCTTTATGTATGCAGTAACATATTATTCCTCCTGTGCAGAGGTACAGAATCAACCAGGTTCTTGAAAGAAGATTTTATTTAAAAAAAAAAAAGAAAAAAAAAAAGAAAAGAATCCTCTGGGTTTAAAATTCTTTTATTTACCCTGTAAAGTTATCTTCCATCCTGATTTTGCAGGTGTGATTCTTTTACTTTTTTTAATAAAATTATTCTTTTAAGAACCTGATTGATTTTCAGTGTCCTAAAAAACAGAGATTTGGTCTGTGCTCACTTTGTTAACCTATTGGTTGGTATATTATTCTCAACCCTCCCCTCAAGAAAGGAGGTGAAGGGGATTGGAGGGATATTTGGGGGGAGCAGGGCTCCAAGTAGCCCCTCCTTGAATGTTTGTTTAATCACTTGGTAGTGGCTGCAATACTGTCCAAGGACAAGGAAAGGAATTTGTGCATTGGGGACGTTTTAACCTAAGCTGGTGAAATATAAGCTTAGGGGGGCTTTCATGCAGGTCCCCACATCTGTACCCTGGGTTCAGAGTGGGGAGGGATACCTGATACCTCATACTCCCCTGAGTCATCTCTTTTCCAAATTGAAATGTCCCAATCTTTTTCACCTCTCCTCATACATTTAATACCTCTAATAAATTGTTGCCCTTCTCTATACCTTTTCCAATTCCAACATATCTTTTTTGGGGATGGGGTGACCAGATCTGCATTCAGGATTCAATATGTGGGCATAGCATAGACCTGTATAGAGGCAATACAATATTTTCTGTCTTATTATCTATCCTTTCTACATGATGGAATAGATGGGGGGGAGGGATAGCTCAGTGGTTTGAGCATTAGCCTGCTAAACCCAAAGTTGTAAGTTAAATCCTTGAGGAGGCCACTTAGGGTTCTGGGGCAAAAATTGGTCCTGGGAGTGAAAGCAGGGGATTGGATTCAAAGACATTTCAAAGTCCCTTCCAGTTCCAGGAGATTGGTATATCTCCAATTATAAAAAAAAAAGTTACCAACATTCTCTTCACTTTTTTTGATTGCCACATTGGGCCAAAATTTTAATCCTATTAAATCACATTTGATTGTGTAAAAAATCTGTATAATTATTTCTTTGGGATTTTCCTCTACTCTTCACTCACCCTCTTTGTACTAAAGGGCAGGAGGCATCTGTGTATATATAAATTGATCATTAAAGGCTATCAGCCCTAACGAGATCTCGCCTAAACAGAAGAAGGGAGTAACTGCATTTCTAGATAAAAAACCAGTTTTCTCTACCTTTTCTGCAAAGGGGTGGGCATGGAAGGAATGGAACCTCCCCAGAAAAGGAAGAGAGAGAGGAGTTGTCGGTCCAGCCCTTTAAAACCATAGGGGCTGGATGATTCAGACGAAGCTGGAGTAGGACAGAGGCACAAGGGCAGACAGGGGACTGTGGTAGCAGAGTGTTGGCTGCACCAGAGACATAGACTCCAACTGGATGAGGAGTCAGGGGCTCCAGGAGTTGGCCCTTGGACACCTTAGAGGGCTCTGACCATATCCCAGTGAATGCTCCAGGGTGATGTTGAAAAAAAAATTACTTGACAGCCCTAGTAAACAGTGAGGTGGCAAAATTTGCTGATGATACAACCAGGTACACTGAGAAGAGCTACAAAAAGATCTCTCAGACCTGTATGACTGGGCAGCAAAATGGCAGATACAATTCAATATCGACAAAATGCAAAGTAATGCACATTGGAAAACATCTTTCCAACTATACATAAAAATTATGATGTCTACATTACCTGCTATCGTTCAAGAAAGATATTGAAGTCATTGTGGATAGTTCTCCAAAAACATCCACTCAATGTGCAGCAGCAGTCCAAAGAGCTAACAGAGTGTTGGGAATCATTAGAAAAGGGATAGACAATAAGATGGAAAATATATTGCCTCTATCTATACGTATGCTATGCCCACATATTCAATACTGCATGCAGATCTGGTTGCCCCATCTCAAAAAAGATATATTGGAATTGGAAAAGATACAGAAAGGGCAACAGAAATGATTAGGGGTATCAAACAATTTCTATATGAGTTGAGATGAAAAGGCTGGGAGTTGTCAGCTTGGAAAACAGATGAGTAAGGATGGGGGGGTGAGAGTGGTCTATAAAGTCCTGAAAGGTGTAAACAAAATGAATAAGGAAGTGTTATTTACTCCTTCTCATAACACAAGAACTAGGCGTCACCCAATAATAGGTAGCAGTTTTAAAACAGGTTAAAACAAATGAAAGGAAGTATTTTTTCTGACAACTTATAGTCAATATCTGGAACTATTTGCCACAGGATGTTGTGATGGACAAGACTATAATGAGGTTCCAAAAAGAACTAGTATTGTATCCAGTTTGGTGGCCCCCCCACTACAGGAAGGATATGGACAAATTGGAGATAGTCCAGTGGAGGACAATACAATGATTAGGGGGCTCGCACGCATGACTTACGAGGAAAGGTTGAGGGAACTTATTTAGTCTATAGAAGAGAAGAGTGAGGGAGGATTTCATAGCAGCCTTCATTACCTGAAGGGGGTTTCCAAAGAAGCTAGAGCTTGGCTGGTCTCAATGATGACAGATGACAGAACAAGAAGCATCAATCTCAAGTTGCAATGGGAGAGGTCTAGGTAGGAAAAACTATTTCACTAGGAAGGTGTTCAAGTACTTGAACGGGTTACCTAGGGAAATGGTGGAATCTCCATTGTTTAAGGTTTTTAAGTCCTGGTTCGACAAATCCCTGGTTGGGACGATTTAGGTAGAGTTGGTCCTGCTTTGAGCACTGGTTGGACAAGATGATATCATTTGATAGATATATTGCTTTGACACTCTGTACCCCAAAACAACACACTGGCATTCCCATATTAACCACTGTTATGTAATTGCAACAAATCTTGTACAAAATATGTCATATGAGGTGTCAATGGAAAAGTTACTGTTTGTTGAATATGACCACCATATTTTTATGCATGTACCTACATTTCAAATGCGTTTGTTCCTGCGGTAATTCCCAAAATATAGTAGGCATCTGAAGCTTCTCATAGCCTGAGAGGGGAGGGGTCCAGACTGATATGCTAGAGGGATCAGCTGTGCCCCAGTTCCAGATTGTATCCTCACGAAGTCCATCACAGTGGCATTAAAAGCAGTGTGAAATGCACACCTTGTTGTTCTGAGTGAAATTTGAACTTCATACACTTATGCAGAGATTTTAAGTTTGGTGGCTGGAGATCAAATAGGTCATCATTTTTTTTTCCTTTTATGTTTCCTTATTTGAGAAAGGGAAGTAGGGACAGAAAAGCAACAAGATGAGAGAAAACAGAAAATTTCAAAATTCAAGCTAATCAGTTTTTAGGCAGCAGAAAAAGAAAAAGAACATGAGTGTTCATGGAAAGGAGATTAAAATGATCCAGCAACTAACAAGGGGAGGGGAAGAGAGGAGCAAGGGACAAAGGTGGGGTGTTTGCAGGGAAGAGATACAGCTGGTGCAGAGACTTGGCAGAAGAGTCAGTCTAAGGGTCATGGTTCTAGGGGTCCAGCATGATAAGCTGGGGAATCAGTTTATGTACAATTCAGTGGCTTGGTCAGGAAAGGATTTAATGTCTCTCTGACTGCCCAGTGAGTGATTCAGGGATGAGGGCCAGCGCCATATCACCAGGCAGCTCTACACGGAGCTTGGCCTGAGACCCATATCACCTGGGGAAACTTTTAGTTTCCTTTATGAGAAAAGAGCTGGAGCAGCCTGTCCCGGATCTGTTTGGTCCTCACACCATAGATGATGGGGTGTAACAAGGGGGGCACCAAAAGGTATACATTAGCCATGAGAATGAGGACATGCAGGGGCACATTATGTCCAAACCGATGCGTGATGGAAGAGAAGAAATCTGGGATGTAAAAAACCAAGATGGCGCAAAGATGGGAGCCGCAGGTCCCAAAAGTCTTTAGCTGGGCATCCTTTGTGAGGAGGCTGAAGATTACCTTGAGGATCTGAATATATGAAAAGGTGATAAAAAAAACATCCAGACCGATCACAGAGAATAAAATAAAGAGGCCGTAGTAACTACTGAGATGGGTGTCAGCGCAGGCCAGCTTCACCACTGCTATGTGCTCACAGTAAGAGTGGGGGATGATGTTGGTTCTGCAATATGGCCACCGCCTCACTAGGAAGGGATAGGGTAATGCAAGTATGCTGCTGCGCAGAACCAAGGCCAGGCTGATCTTGGCCACAACAGAATTTGTCAGGATGGTGGAATGTCTCAGAGGATGGCAGATGGCCACGTAGCGATCCAAAGCTAAGGCCACTAAGATCCCAGACTCCATTGCTGAGAAGCAGTGAATGAAGTACATCTGGGTGAGGCAGGCACTGAAATCGATCTCCCTGGAATTGAACCAGAATATATTCAACATTTTGGGCATGGTGGCTGTGGACAGGACCAGGTCGGTGACAGCCAGCATGCAGAGGAAATAATACATGGGCTCATGGAGGCTCGACTCCCACTTCACAATGAACAGGATGAAAAAGTTCCCCAGGATGGCTATAGCATATATGGTGCAGAAGGGGATGGAGATCCAGATGTGGGCCACCTCCAGGCCAGGAATACCCAGCAGGATGAAGGTGGAGGGGTTGGTGAAGTCGGTTGTGTTGGAATCTGACATGGAGTAGGGGAGAAGGTGTCCAACTCTGAGGCACAAGGGTGTCACCTGCATGCACCGTAGGTTCCCCTGACTTCCTGTATATGACCAGGGTTCAGGGTGATAGCTGAAGTACAAATGCCTGGATGGAGAGACAATGTTAATATGAGACACTACATACACTACTGGGGGCTGTTCTTGTGGGTGAAGTAGATTGGTTGCTCTTTATACACTGAGAAATGACATTCTCATTATTTAAATAAATGAATTATGAACAACTGAACATTGCTATGCTAATTCAATATGTTATGATGCTCTATGCATCAATAATTATTGCACGTCATAGTGGGGGAAACCTTAAGAGTGACCAACAGGAAACATGAGTGTGGATATAGGCTATCAATCATTGTTCCTTAATTCAATGAAAGCCAGGCTAGAGAATCCATGCTATAAGGAGTTCCCCTTTCATCTGTTTGCTTAAAATATGAGAGTAGAAAAAAACCCAAACCTCTGTGAAAACGTGCTGGGGAAACATCCCAACTAGAAAACAACTTAGAGAAAAGACCTCAGCATCATTGATAGCAGCTCGAGTGAAACACCTGGTCATTCACAGCAGCGGCCAAAACAAAGACAATGTTTGGATGCCTGAGGAATGGAATGGAGAGTAACCAGCTCTGGACATGTGTTCAAGTTTGGTCAGGCAGTCTCTATAAAGGATATAGCAAATGAAAAGGGGATTTCCAAGACGGGCTTTGAGAATGGGGAGGCTGCCGAATGTGGACAGACTGAGGCTGTTTAGAGAAGAGACAAACAAGGGGGCAAATGATCGAGGACAGTAAAATAAGGAATGAATCTGATTACATTAAAATGGACAGAGAGCATCAAATCTGTAGTTTCTATAGACACCCAGTGCTTCTAAAGTTCTAATTCCCCAAAGCTGAGGAAAACTATCATCAAAACTGATTGGAAGGAAATAGTTAGACAAAAAATGGGAATGAAAATTGAGAGTGTTTTTAATGGAGATAATTAGATAGAGAAAAAAGTCAGGATTCCTCGGTCAAGAAGGTGAAAAACTTTGGCTAAAAAGCTGGTCCATTTGCCAAGTGAAGGCTGTAATTAGGGTGGGGAAGATAAATGTATATCAATGTGGAAAAGGGAAAATAGCCAATAACAAATATCAGAAGTTATGAAAACTGAGAAGGGATGTTGAAGGCATCAGGGGAAAATCCATAATTGGCAGGGCTGAGGATCACAAAAAGGAGGTTATTAAGTATATTAAGAACAAAAGGAATCCTAGAAAAGTTTTAGGGAAATTCCTTTTTTCATGTAAAGCATTAAAATAATTAAGATACTGTTAAAAAAAAAGATTTGAGAAGGTTCGGAAATATGGAAGAGCTGGTATGGAATTAGTTCAAGAAAAACATTCTATAGTACAGGTAATGCCATTCACAACAGAGTTTAGGCAAAACCTGGTCTTGTCAAATAAACCTGATTTCACCCTTTCATAGAGCACAGATTTTGCTGATCAAGGGAACCATGCAGATGCAATAAGCTTTGATTTTCCTGAGGTATTTGATTTATTCGGGGGAAACACTGAGATAAAATAAACATTCTACAACATCCTTAGTGCACACATAAAATGGAATAAAACTGGTGAACTGACAGATGTGAGAAATCAATTGCTAACAGGTCATTATCACTGAATGGGGCTGTTTCTAGTGGGGTTCTGCAGGGATCAGTTCTAGGACCAATGTATTCAATATTTTCATCAATGATCTGAGAGGACATAGAAAATCACTGCAGATAAAACTTTTCAGATGACCCAAAGATTGGCAGAGGGTGAAAATGCGGAGGACAGGGACGGCACATCGATTGATCTGGAGCATTGGTAAGAGTGTCCCATGGAAAAAAAAATTTTTAGTACAGTGAAATGCAAACTTATCCTCTCGTAACAGGAAATGCAAGCCTGACCCACAATCTTGGACACTGTATTATGCAATGCAAGGATCCTGAACAGGATTTAGACGTCATTGTCTAAAACCAACTCATTGTGAGCTCTCAGTGTGCTGCTGTGGCCAAAAGGACTGATATGATCCTTGGATGTATAAACAGGGAGTGGTGAGATGGAGCAGGGAAAGGATCTTACCTCTGCACATGGCACTGGTGAAACCGATTGTACCCATTTTTGGGGTCTGCATTTTAAAAGGATGTTGAAAAATTGGAGAGGGAGCTGAAAAGAGCCACAAAAATAATTGGAGGCTGAAGAAAAAGCCGGACCATGAAAAACTTGAAGGGTTTCATCTATTTAACTTATTAAAAAAACCTGATAAAGCAGATACTTTAATTGAGAGATAACTGTGGGTAGCAATGGGCTGTGTAATCTAGAGGAGAAAGGCAAAGCAAGGCCAAATGGATGGAAGCTGAACATGGACAAATTCCGGCTGGAAATAATGGCCACATGTTCAGCACTGAGGGTGATTAACCATTGGAATAAACTGAGAAGGGAAGTGGTGGACTCTCCAACTCTCCATGTCGGCAGATCCAGGCTGAATGCTTTATTGCAAAACCTGCCTGAAGACTTGTCTACAATGAAAATGCTATAGCAGCGCTGCCTTGGTGCTTCTGTGTAGACATTACTTACACCAAAGACAGGTCTCCTTCCATCAACATAGATAATCCACCTCCTCGAGAAGCGGTAGCGAGGTGGATGGAAGAGTTCTTAAGTTTACATCTTCATGTCTACACCAGGGTTAGATTGATGTTTGGATTTTGTTGTTGTTTCAAAATAGGCAAATGCAACATTAGATTGTATTAGCAAAGGCATAGCATGAAAGTCATGGTATGTGATAGTATTCCTCTATGAAGGACTGGTTTGGTCTCAGCTGGAGTACTGTGTACAGTTATGGCCACCAGTGCATGGAAGGATGTATAGAAACTGGAAAGGATCCAGAGGTGAGTGACGAAGATGACTAAAGGGATGGAATACAAACCATATGACCAAAGGCGGATGGAGCTGGTTATGTTTAGTGTGGGACAGAGGAGATCAAGTGAGGATGTGATAACATTCTTCAAACACTTGAAAGGCTACCATAAAGAGGTGGAGGAAAGCTGTTCTGTCTTACCACAGAGGGCAGGACAAGAGGCAATTATTTCAAACTTCCTCCGTAACAGATTTCAAATAAATTTTAGGAAAAACTTCCTAATTGTAAGAAGAGGACGACAGTGGAACTATGGATAGCCCTTAGTCTACAATGACTAAGACACACATCAATAAGAAGACTTCATTTTCAATTGCTGGGAAGTTTGTCAAATTTTAGGTATTTAGACTGATATTTCCCATGCTGGGTGTCTGCTTCTGGCTGAATTGTCTGTTGAAAGTTTATGGCATAACAGCTCAGCCAATTTATCAAATGGAGCTTGAAGGAAATATGTCTTACCTATGTTGAAAAATTCTTATAACTGTTCAGCGAGGAAGTGACTGTGTCTGTGTATTAACACACAGCTGGCTCCTGAGTCTTTACTCAGTTCTTATTCCAAAGGGTGTTTTGCTTCAGTGGGGTCTCAGCAAAGTATGTGTCCCAGCCTCAGAATATGGCCTTGTACTGTACATCTCTTAAAACCTTTCATCCTGAAGGATCCCCTGTGCCAATGAAATGCAGCCACTTTGGTGCTGGAGGCCATCAGCTGAGTTGGGCAGGGGTTCACAGAAAATAGTGACATTTTGATCAGTGATGCTGTGAAAGGACCACAGTGAAAGGACCACAGACTTGTTCTCTAACCCATCATTCCCATATTGCACTGGGTTTATTGAGCAGGTGAGCTTCTCAGCAAGAGATGAGTACCTGTGAATTCTGAATGGGAAGTGTCCTCGCTAGGAATCCCTCTCAGGTAGCCGTGTCCCAGGCCTTTCTCACTGCAGCATCTGTAGCAATATCCAATGCCAAGAGCCAGCACAGGGATGTTTCCCATTTATAATATAGCTCTGTGAAGTCCCGGTGGGATTTACTTGGCCTCTAAGGAAGAAGCAGCATTTGAGTGAAAACAGGGTGGAGACAAGCCTGTCTCAGCTTCTCTACTAATTATCCAGCTTTAGGAGAAAACAGTAATTAAGAGACCTTTCCAAAGGGAGATGAGAACTTCTGAGCTCTGTGCTGAGTCAGAGAGGAATTGCCTATTCTGTGTATTTGTGTATATTTTAAAAATGTAGTTGATTAGCAAGAAAACAAGGGATAATGCCTAGATCTCCTTTGGGGCTAACATCTTGTAAATGCCCAGGATAATTGGGTAAATAGTAGAGAGACAGATCTGGAGGAGATGACTGAGAGGAAACTTGAACACTTCTAAAGGTATAGTGGGCTGTAAGGGATCACAGATCAGTAGATCTCACCAGTAACTATGATCAGACTGTGCAGCATCTTTCATTGAAGGTTCTTCAAAATACCAAGCAAAGGAAAGTCACTATGAACATAACCTTGTTATACAGATAGATAAACTGAGGCACGGGGAGATGTGATTTAGCCAAAGTTAGGCAGAAAATGACAGACAGAATCCATCACTCCTGACTTCCCTGATGTAACCATGGTCTCCCCATAGGGCTTCTTGTTTACTACTCCAAGTATTTCCAAGACCTTTTCCCAAATATCGTACATGTTACACATTTTCTTAGGATTTACTATAAGTACCAAATTTTCTGTTATAATGTTTAGCATTAGCAACAAATTTTGCATCATGAGATTTAACAATAACACAAAATCTTTTATCACAGGTAGACATTTCCAGGTATTCTTATTATTCCACACTTTCCATGGACAGTTTCCTTTGTTCAAAACCCTTTGTGTCATTCAATCCTCCCTGAACATTAACATGTTTAATTACTGATTTTCCTTTCCCCTTAGTGTTCCCTTCAGTGGGAATCTCAGTCTAAGGTCATTTTTGGTGTCTCGGTATTCCAGTGTCTGGTGAGGTAAGGATGTAAGGGGACTTTTTGTGTTGGCTAGCTCCCTGTGGAGCAGCTTCCCAGCCCCAGGGTTATGCCCATGCAAAAATTAAACCCGTCCCCATCTCATGTTTTCCTTGTGATCCCCACTCCCAGCACTGCAACCTAGAGAGTTGTGATCTGTGCCATTTGGGCTGAGAAATGTGTTTTCTCCCAGTAGCTCTTTCATAGCTGCTTTCTATGCCCTCCAAACCCAGGGAATTTTCTCCTCTCCTCTTTCAGGTGGATCATTAACATTTTAACAGACAACCATTTATTCCTTAGGATTCACATCCTGCCTTAAAGAGACAGAGTTAGTTTTCACAAGCACATGATGGACAAAGTCCTGAAAAATTGGAAATTGGATGGGGTTACACTCTGTCACCCTCTGCCTATCACTGAGAGGTCAGTTGTGTGACTCCTTCCCTCCAAGAGGTCAGTTACACAGTTCTGTCTCACAGCTGGAGCCACAGGAAGGGTGCCTTGGTGCACAGATGCTTAATCAGCCATTCCGCCCTGGGCATCCTCCCACCATGTGCCAATGAAGGGACATTCCTGTACTCTGACTATCACACTTCCATCTTGCACAGGCCCACTCCTCCAGCATTCATACAATCAATCACAGAATCATAGAAGATTGGCAGGGATGGTGTCCCTAGCCTCTGTTTGCCATAAGCTGGGGATTGGCCACAGGGGATGGATCACTTGATGATTACCTGTTCTGTTCATTTTCTCTGGAGCACGTGGCACTGGCCACTGCCAGAAGACAGGATACTGGGCTAGATGAACCTTTGGTCTGACCCAGTATAGCCCTTCTTATGTTCTTACGTTCTTAAGCGTAGGTTTGGAAGAGACCTCAGAAGGTCATTTACTACTCCAACCCCCTGATCAAAGCAGGACCAACCCCAACTAAATCATCCCAGCCAGGGCTTTGACAAGCTGGGCCTTAAAAAAAACTCTAAGGATGAAGATTCCAACACCTCCCTAGGCAACCCATTCCAGTGCTTCATCACCCTCCTAGTGAAATAGTGTTTCCTAATATGCAACCTAAACCTCCCCCACTGCAACTTGAGACCATTGCTCCTTGTTCTGTCATCTGCCACCATTGAGAACAGCCGAGCTCCATCCTCTTTGGAACCCACCTTCAGGTAGTTGAAGGCTGCTATCAAATCCCCCGATTTGGCTGGTCCTGTTCTCGGACCACTATCTGGTGGCTGTGATGGTTTCTCTCTTCTCAGAGAGCCAGACTGGGCTACTGGAATTTCGAGAACAGGCTGCTGGAGAATGTGGGCTTCGTGACATCCTTGCAGGGGTCCTGGAAGGCCTGGCAGAGGAAGCAGCATACCTTTCTCATGGCATGGCATTTGTGGGGAAGCTGCACACCTGGCTATTCTGCTGTGACTACATCCCTGGCAACAGCCAGCAGAGGGATGTGGTGAGAGGGTTTTTGGAGCAGGTGGTCTTGGAAATGGAGAGGCATCTGGCCTCTAGTCCTGGGGATCCATCCCTCTGCAGAGCATGCCAGGAGAAAAGGGAGGAGCTCCAAGCCCTAGAGGACTATTGGTCCTGGTGTAGCCCAGTGGGCCAGCTTACCTGTATTATATTCATTGCTTTATTTTGCTTTATTACATTTAGTAGTAATGCAAGAATCCTACAGGCTTTTATCCTATAAGATTTGGCTTTAGTAGATAGTGTGAGGCCTGAGGCCTATAACTGTTGGCATAGATAAATGTAAGTAACTCATACGTTATAGAGAACAGACAGTGGCATGCCAGAGGGGGAACTTTGTCCAGTATACTGACATCAGCCACCCACAGAACACAGCAGACACCAGCACGGAACATCGCTGACACCAGCATCCGGAAGGTTCCGGACAAAATGTCTGACCACAGTCTGTTGTTGGGCTTCTGCATCAATTATCTTTTTACTCCTGAAGCCCATTCCATTCTTCTTAGTTTGTTTTTATCATGGGGTGTTTGTGGCTTTAAGATTAAGGAATGTTAGGTGAATCTCCTCCTCCGCCACACACACACACACTCCTCTTCCAAACTCCCTTGCAGAAATCCCATTAGCCATTCCTGTTCACTAAATTTTCTGGTTACTTAGGAACAAGCTTTTTAAGTCCTTGGTCTTCCTGAGTAGCCCCTGGTTAAGGGTTCATGGGTGCTAAAGGACTTAGGGATCAAAGCCTCTTTAAGACAACTCCCCTGTTAGCTGCTCCTGTTCACCAGCAGATAAAAGTCAGGTAACAGACCCCCCATTAACAGCCAGAGCTCAGAGATATAAGAGGAGGAGGTGACAATTTCTGTGCATTAACACACATCTGGCTCCTGAGGTCTTTACTCAGTTCTTATTCCAAGGAGAGTTTTGTCTCAGTGGGACTTCATTTTACCTGAATTAAAAACCAGATTAATGTGCATTGCGTCTTACCCAGCCAGATCAGCTCTCAGCTGCAGTGAATCACAGCGATTGCCACTGAAGTCAATAAAATAACAGCCTATAACTAGGGGTGCTCTTGGAGGACATTACTGAGAGTATCAATTCAGGACAAATTGCTTAGAGCAGGACAGTCACCACTCAAGGCTGGGGTGTCCTTCACTACAAAGACACATCAAGCTAGCTAAACAGAGAGGTCTTCAGTTTCACCCCACTGGGTAACCAGAAGTCACACAAGCAATTCCCTTAGATGCCCTAGTTCCCTTGTATCACCACCAGTAGCACTCCTTATAGAAACAAATGCTTATGAAAACCAGTGTCCCCAATTAAAGGTTCTTCTGATCCCAAAAGATCAAGCCCCAGACCCAGGTCAATATACAAATCAGATCTTACTCCAAAATCATGCTGTTGCCAATCTTTAGAATCTAAAATCTAAAGGTTTATTCATAAAAAGAAAGAAATATAGATGAGAGTTAAAATTGGTTGATTGAAATCAAATACATACAACACTTTCAAAGTTCTTGGTTCAGGCTTACAGCAATGGCAGAATAAACTGTTGGCTCAAGACAAGTCTCTGGAGAACATCAACAGATTTGGATGGGTTATTCAGTCCTTTGTTCAGAGCTTCCGTTTCTAGCAAAGTTTCTCCAGAGGTCAGAAGCAGGATTAAAGACAAAATTGTGGGGTTTCCAGGGCCTTTTATATCCTCTGCCATGTGGAAGGATCCCTTTATTATAACTTCAGATATAAAAATGATACATGCATACAAACAACATAACTATAACCAGTGAATCATAAGCTTTTCATAGACACCTTACTTGATCATCTTTCTACAAGATTTGTTGCAACTATAGGACCTCGGTTGCAACAATGATTTATACAGTCACCATTCATTTAGATCATGTCACACAGCCGCCTCAGCATTTGTAACTGGCACCTAGGGTGTAATCCACCTTAGAAGTGGCAGAGAGAGGAAGGTGTGTGTGTTGGTGTGTTACAGATGAAACAGAGTGATGGACCTTGTTGTGGGTCATGCACACCCTGTACCCTTTTCAAATGCTGTACAGGTAATTATAGGCCCATGGGCAAGTCTGCGCAACCCCTCTGGGTCTCAGAGTAATGTGTTCTAACAGCCAAAGTCAATCCACTTGCCCTCTATATCAGGGCTGTGTGGCCCAGCAGCCCTAATCAGTACAGCAACCTTCAGGGCTATGTGGCCTAGTGGCCAGAGACAGCAGGACTGGTGAGGTGGGACATCATCCCAGGGGGAGCAGCAACAAAAATAGGGGGACCCGGGCCCTCCCTCTCCACTAGGTCCCAACCCAAGGCCCTGTCAGTAGCAAAGTTGCCAGCCACTAGCTCAGTGGGGATCCAGCCAAAACATGCTGAGCTAGTCTCCAGGTCTCCAACCACCTCCCCGCAAAGCCTCCCTGGGTAACCTCCCACCTGTTTCTCTGTAGTTTGTTGTCTTGGGATCTCTCCAGTCTCTCCTCCTTCTGTGGCGTCTGGAGCCTGAAAGTTGTGGATTGCTGATGGCTGGCTGGCCTCTGCATCATGAATTGTTGGTAGTCCTTCAGTAGGAGCATGCAGCACCCCTTCATTCTCTCTGGGGATCATCCCCAAATGAACTGGGCTGCTAATGTATATGCCCGGCCTTCAGATCTGGCCTCCAGCCAGACAATGCCCAGCAGCATCCAGGGGATATAGCCTCCTCAACCCAAGGAGAGCAATTAACCTCTGCTGTCCCAATGTGTGGCATGCACACCCCGTCACAGACCCAAAGGCATGGGGAAGGGGGAGAGAGAGAGATGGGACATAACCCACTAGAACAGCAACTCTCTACCTCTGCCATTCTGGAGGGCTCTTTCAAAGGGAGAAGACAAATGC
The DNA here is from genome assembly GCF_007399415.2 of Gopherus evgoodei. Taxonomy (NCBI): domain Eukaryota; kingdom Metazoa; phylum Chordata; order Testudines; family Testudinidae; genus Gopherus; species Gopherus evgoodei. The sequence continues at coordinate 2,903,313 of NW_022060038.1, forward strand.
TCTCCCTGACCCCAAACTACCATTCCCTGCTTCAGGAAATATTTCTTTCAGGGAAACCTGGAGGGATCAGTCCTGGACCCAGAGTACTCAGAGTAGTGGGGCAGAGAGCAGAGGAACCACATTTGGGTGTAGAGAACATCTTGTGGACATCGCCCAATCCAGCCTCACTCCTCTTCCAGTCACAGGTGACAAGCAACCATGTAGCTTCTGCAGGTTGGCTGTCACAGACCTGCTCAAGCTCCCATGGCTGGACAACCAACAGCTGGTTGTGACTGAGCTCCCCACCCACCCATGAACCAATGTGCTTTTGAGTTGCAGCAACTTTCAGGCCCTGCTCTGGCTCCAAGTTTCTAGGCCCACTCTTGGGGTTCAGCTGCTGTTCTAGCACCTCCCTCTGGGAGTCGAGACCTGCGTGCCAAGGCCCTGAGACTAGTTTTGACCTGGTTTCCCCAGACTCTCCAATTGTTTCAGCGCACCCTTCTCAGAGCTCCCCCTTGGGCCCACTCTGTTTCCAGCTTCTTTCTTTTGGGGCACATGATTGTTAAAGCAACAGACCCAGGCTTTGCAAAGGGAGTTGTGTTACACATGGCCAGAAGGGATGAGTAAATTTCAGGGTAATTGACCTAATTTCAATTTATAGAAACATTGTAGAAAAGTATGTAAATGGTAATTAGCACCATTCCACATGAGAGAGGCTAGAACTTTGAACTGTAGACTTGTATTATTAAAGAACTGGAATAAGATAGTGATTGTAGTAGTCTATGTTTACCTCTGGCGTGTTAGAGGTTAACAGTGTAAACAAACAGTGCATGTCTAGTGCTGTTTGCTGTTTATTCAGAGATCAAAAGGAAATATTAATTAATGAAACTTGGGTGTAATATTATCATTGTCTATATGTCTCTTTAAAGTTTGTGGTAACTGTCTATGAACGGCTTAATGGATAATTACCTTATGTTAATCCAGGTAGTTAATTATTGGTGATGTTTAGGAAATAGAAGTTTACTTCAAAAGCCTGTTGTTCACCCAAGGACTGCTGTACTGCCCAGGAACTGTGTAAAGGGCTCTTTGGACCTGATCCCTTTTACTTCAGATCTGCTTAAGTTTTATCAGGGGAAGCCTGAGTCACAAGACTGTGGTCTCCAGTTACACCCTTAACGACACTGATATTGAATATTTTGACTATATAGACTAATTCTGAAAGAACTCTATGTAACTACAAAGTCCACTATCTCTACTATAAAACTGGCATAAAAATTCTATTCATGACCGTATGTATAATGATCTTTTAAGCAATACTCTCGCTCTTTTATTTTTTTAATAAATCTTAGTTTAGTTAATAAGAATTGGCTGTAAGTGTGTATTTGGGTAATATATGAAATATTCATTGACCTGGGAGATGATGTTTCCAATCCTTTGGGATTGGTATAACTTGTTAATGATGAACAACAATCTCATAATCGTCATCATACTTGACTTGGCTTTCTGGGTGGAAACCAAAGTCTAGGTTGTTTTTAAGGGAACTGCCTTTTGTATTCGACATAACCAGTAGAGCATTGTGAAAGCTATTTTGTTGCTTTCCTGGGCAACATAAATGATTAAGGTGTGGAACACCTTGCATATGGGGATGGATAAACAGACTGGGACTCTTCAGCTTGGAAAAGAGATGATTAAGGGGTATGAGAGAGATCTATAAAATCATGACCAGTGTGGAAAAATATAATACAGAAATGTTATTTACTCTTTCACATATCCCGAGAACTAGGGGTCACCCAATGAAATTATTAGGAAGCAGATTTAAAACAAAAAAAAAGAAGTATTTCTTCACAGTCAACTGTGGAACTCTTTGCCAAGGGATGTTGTGAAAGCCAAAATTATAAGAGTTCCAATAAAAACTAGATAAATTCATGGAGGACAGGTCAATCAATGGGCAGGCATGGTGTCCCTCGTCTCTGTTTGCCAGAAGGTGGGAGTAAGTGATAGGACACTAATAACTTGTTTATTGCCTATTTGATTCATTCCCTTTGAAGCACCTGTAATTGGTCACTGTCCTGTGATGTTACCCTCTGGTGTTATCTACACTGGTGACCTGCTAAGCCACTCCAATCCTTGACTCTGGGTGACAGCTTTATCCTGCTCTGCTGTGATAATCCCCACTTCTGGGCTGTTCACACACAGCCTCTGGCATGTAAACTGCTCTGAGCTACTTGCAAGTGAATGGCACTAGCCAATATCTCTGGTCCCAGACACAACCCTAGCAACCTCTGTCTTGCAGTGTGCAGTTATGCCCACTGGATGCTGCAAGCTTATATTAGTTCATCAATTTAACAAATAAATCGATATTGTCTGCCCCCCCATTCCCCACCGAATTTTGGGGTACAGATGTGGGTACCCCCTTGAAAGACCTCCAAGCTTATTTTTAGCAGGTTAGGTTAAAACTTCCCCAAGGAACAGATCCTTTCCATATCCTTGGATAGTATGGCTGCCACCACTAAGTAATTTAGACAAAAATTCAGGAAAAAGGAGTACATGGAGTCCCAAAATATTCCTCCAAGCCTCTTCACTCCCTTTCCTGGGGAGGCTTGAGAATAATATGCTAACTAATTGGTTGCAATGTGAGCACAGACCAAATCCCTTGGTTTTTAGGACACTGAAAATCAATCAGGTTCTTAAAAGAAGAATTTTATTTTTTAAAAAAGTAAAAGTATCACACCTGCAAAAATCAGGATGGAAGGTAACTTTACAAGGTAAATAAAAAGATTTATAACACAGGATTCCTTTCTGAGTCTGCTTTCCAGTTACTATACAGGAATGAAATTACCTCTTAGCACAGGGAAAATTCACAAGCTAAAATAAAGATCATCTAATACATTTCTTTGCCTTTCTTACACTTTTTGTAATCATAGATGCTCATTTCAGGTATGTTTCTACAAGATGTTTTTCCTGCCTGGACCCTCTCTCTGTGCAAAGAGGGAACAAATAAAGAGAGTGCAACCCTCCCTCCTCCCAGACTTGAAAGTACCGTCTTTCCCTATTAGTCCTTCTGGACATGTACCAACTAGGTTAATTGAACTGGTTAACCCCTTACAGGTGAGGAAATTCAGTACAGCTACCCTATGTATATTTATGACAGATATGTACCAGGCTTTTTATCCCAAGGGGGGGCCTCTTCCACACTTCAAACCAAACACACTGCTTCAGATAGAATAAGCAAACAAATTTATTAACTATAAAGATAGATCTTAAGTGATTATATGTCAAAGCATAACAAATCGGAGTGGTTACTTCAAGAAAATAGCAAAGAGTCCTGCGGCACCTTATAGACTAACAAACGTATTGGAGCATGAGCTTTCGTGGGTGAATACCCACTTTGTCGGAGGCATCTGACGAAGTGGGTATTCACTCATGAAAGATCATGCTCCAGAACGTCTGTTAGTCTATAAGATGCCACAGGATTCTTTGCCTCTTTTACAGATCCAGACTAACACGGCTACCTCTCTGATACAAGAAAATAAAATACAAGCGCACAGTCTAAACTCTCAACCCTATTAGACAGGGCAGCAATGAGATGAAGCAGTTTTTCTCACCCCACTGGATATTGCCGTCCTTAATATACAGGTTTGTTCTTTAAACCCGAGCCAATCTTCCTGTTGGAATCTTGTTTCTTCTCAATGTCCTGGTTGCTTGCAGCATAGGTGGGGGCTGGAGAAGGGCCCAGTACATGTCCACTCTGCCTCTTTTATACTCTTAGTCCATTTGCTTGTAGAACACAATTCCAGGCATGTCTGTGGGGGCACTGATGAGTCTCTCCAAACAAGGTTGAGCGATTACCCTGGTGTGGCCTCATGCAGATAAGTCCTTGCATTGTAACTCCCTTTCTGGACAATGGCCATTGATGGGCTTTTTAACACCCAGCCTGGACACTGGTTACTTTCCTTGCTGTTGCCTCTGGGGAGCTAATATCTGGATGATTCCCCAACTTACAGTATGTTTTAGTGACCACCATACAATACAGTTATAATGACTTCATATGTGACACACATATATGGACAGAGAACTGACTCTTAGTAGATCATAATCTTTCCCCTGATAGCTTACAAGGCATGCTTTTATGAATGAGATCACGATTATATGAAAATGAAGAATATGGGGGTTACAATATGCTCCCCCAAGGTACGGAATGTCACATGTCCAAAAACAAGATACTGGGCTAGAGGGACCATTGATCTTACCAAGTACGGCCTTTCTGGTGTTTTTATATAGAACTGTAACAATGCTGGTTCTGGAGAGACCCAACTGAGAGTGCCAATTCAAGACAAATTGTTTAAAACAGGGCAGTCACAACCCAAGGCTGGGTTTTTTTCCAACTCTAAGTCAAACCAGACAAGTCAAACCATGAGGACTTTGGTTTCACCCCACTGGCTAACCACAAGTCACACAAGCAATTCCCACAGACACTCAAGTTTCCCAGTATCACCACCAGTGTCATTCATCCAGGGGACAAATGGTTATAAAAACCAATACACCAGTAAAAGAAGAAACGTTCTCCTGGTCCAAAGGACCAAGCCCCAGACCCATGTCAATATACATATCAGATCTTACCCACAAATCACGCTGTTGCCAATCCTTTAGAATTTAAAATATAAAAGTTTATTCATAAGAGGAAAAAGATATAGATGAGAGCTAGAATTGGTTAAATGGAATCAATTACACACAGTAATGGCAAAGTTCTTAGTTCAGGCTTGTAGCAGTGATGAAGTAAACTGCAGGTTCAAATCAAGTCTCTAGAGTCCATCCACAGCTGGGATGGGTCATTCAGTCCTTTGTGTAGAGCTTCCGTTTGTAGCAAAGTCCCCCCAGAGGTAAGAAGCAGGATTGAAGACCAGATGGAGATGAGGCCTTTTATAATTTTTTCCAGGTGTAAGAACATGTCTTTGTTCTTACTGTGGAAAATTACAGCAAAATGGAGTCTGGAGTCATATAGGCAAGTTCTTGCATACTTTGTTGAGTTACAAGGCCTATCTGCATTCTCTCAAGGGATCAATTGTATAGCTGATGGTCTTTAATGGCCATCAAGCAGGCTAGGTGGAGTTAACACCAACTTCTCTGGGATGTTTCCCAGAAGCAGAGCATAAGTTTGAAATACAGACAGTAGAGAGCCAATATTAATAACTTTGACTACAGAATTGATACACACATCTAGACAGCATAATCATAACCAGCACACCATAACCTTGTCTTAGACACCTCATTTGACCCCCTTTATACAAGACTTGGTACCACTACAGGACTTTGGTTGCAACCATGTTCTATATGGTCCCAGTTCAAATCAATAATATGACAAAACCCCATATTAATCTGCCCCCACAGTAACCCACTAGACCCCACTCCTCTCTCACTGCTGAGATAGAACCCAGGAGACCTGACGGGGTCTCTCTCTCTACAGAGTTAGTAACAAAGGAAATATATATATTAAAACTTTAACCCTAACCAGTGTCCCTTATGTGACTTGCTGCAAGATGTAAGACAATATTGGTTTTAGAGTTGAATGGGTCTAATACTTATTTAATTTTCTTTCTTTCATACAGGAATAAGATACAATGTTCATATCAGCTATTTGCTAATTTATCTGCTAATAAACTAGAGTTTTCAAGAGCATAAATCGATCACGGTTAAAGTTACTACACTAAAAAATCTGAAATAGGTACATTCCAGCAGAGAGTGAGGGAGGGAGGTTGAAATGATCCAATGAGTGACAAGGGGAGGGGAAAAGACGATCAAATAACAGAGGTGGTGCCTACTGGGGAAGGGGCACAGCAGAGGTGGAGTCTTGGCAGAAAAGAAAGGGTTTCAGGGGTCCATTTACCAGCAACTAGAAAGGTGGAAACCCAGTGAGTTGTACATAGACCAGTTCCCCAGATTGTCAAACTGACTCAGCACAGTAAGGTCAGGAGAGGGTTTAATGTCTCTTTAGCTGCCCAATCAGTAATTCAGTAAAGAGGGCCCAGAGCCAAGTCCCCAGTCTGCTCTGCACGGAGCTCATTCTACGCGCCAGAGCACCAGGAGAAACATTTACACCCCTTTATGACTGAAGAATTGGAGCAGCCTGTCGTGGATCTCTTTGGTCCTCAATCCATAGATGAGGGGATGTAGCAATGGGGGCACCAGAAGGTACACACTGGCACTGAGAATGAAGAAATGCTGGGGCACATTGTGGCCAAAATGGTGTGTGAGGGAGGAGAAGAATTTTGGGGTATAAAAGATTAAGATGGCACAAAGATGGGAGACGCAGGTCCCAAAAGTCTTAAGCTGGGCATCCTTTGTGGGGAGCCTGAAGATGGCCCTGAGGATTTGGATATAGGACACGGTTATAAAAAAAACATCCAAACCAGTCACCAATAATGCCACAGAGAAGCTGTAGTAACTGCTGATGCGGATGTCAGCGCAGGCCAGTTTCGCCACAGCTATGTGCTCACAGTACGAGTGGGGGATAATATTGGTTCTGCAATATGGCCACTGCCTCATCAGAAGGAGAGAGGGCAGAGAGAGCATACTCCCACGCAGCATCACGGCCAGGAGGATCTTGGCCAACAAAGGGTTTGTCGGGATGGTGGAATGTCTCAAGGGATCACAGATGACCACATAGCGATCAAAAGCCATGGCCACGAATATCCCAGATTCCATCAATGAGAAGCAGTGAATAAAGTACATCTAGGTGAGGCAGGCACTGAAATCTATCTATCTGGAATTAAACCAGAAGATTCTCAGTGTCTTGGGTAGGATGGATGTGGACAGGACCAGGTCAGTGACAGCCGGCATGAAAAGGAAATAGTACATGGGCCCATGGAGGCTCGGCTCTATCTTCACAATGAACAGGATGTTGAAGTTCCCCAAGACAGCTAATACGTATATGGTGCTGAAGGGGATTGAGATCCAGACATGGGCCATCTCTAGGACAGGAATGCCCCGCAGGATGAAGGCAGAGGGGTTGGTGAAGTAGGTTATGTTAGACTCTGACATGCAGTAGGGGAAAAGGTGTCCAACTCTGAGGCAGAATGGTATCTCCTGAATATACCATATGTTTCCTGACTTCCTTTATATGCTCAGGGTCTAGGATGAAGGTTGCTATACAAATGCCTAGATGGAGAGACGAAGTTAATATGAGACACTACATGCACTACTGGAGGCTTTTCTCATAGGTGAAGCAGATCGGTCGCTCTTCACACGCTGAAAAATGACTTTTTTACTCTTCAGAGAAATGAATTATGAACAATGACCCTACTAAAGCCAATTCCATAGTTGATGGTGCTTCAAGCGTCAGTAATACCTATATGTTGTGATATGGAAAACTTTAATAGTCATCAGCAGGAAACAAGAGCGTAGGTGCTGTTTTTCCTCATTGTTCCTTAATGCAGTGAAAGCCAGGCTAGAGAGTCCATGCTGTAGGGAGTTCCCCATTCATCCAGGAACTGAAAATTTGAGAGTGGAAAAAAAAATCTTTGCCAAGACATGTGCCAAGGGAAACAGCCCAACTAGAACACACCTCAGGGAAAAGACCTGAGCGTCATTGACAACAGCTCCACAGAAACACCTGCTCATTCGCAGCAGTGGCCAAAACAAAAACAATGTTCAGATACCTCAGTAATAGGATGGAGAATGACCTGATCTAGACATGAATTCAGTTTTGGCCACCCAGTCTCTATTAAAGGATATAGCTTATAGAAAGGAGGTTTCTGAGACAGACTGTGAGAATGGGAGAGGCTGGCGTATGTGGACAGAATGAAAAGTCTGAGACTATTTAGTTTTGAGAAGAGACAAAGAAATGAATGGAAGTGATTCATTGAATTCATTCATTCAGATAGACCGAGAACAGTTCCCAAGCAGTAATATCTATGAATACTTTATGCTTCAAAAAGGTCTAATTCCCAAAGATGAGGGAAATTATCAGCAAACCTGACTGAGAGGAAAAATGTAGAGATAAAAATGGGAATGAAACTTGGGATTTCTTTAAGGAGAGTTTACTAGATAGCTAAAAAGTCACATTCCAGAGTCAAGAAAGTGGACAACTTTGGATAAAAACCCAGGTCAGTGGCGAAGTAAAGGCAGCAACTAGGGGGTGAGGGAGCAATATATAGGAAATGGGGGAAAGGAAAAATAGATAGTAAGCAATACAAATCAGAATTTATGAAATTTGATAAGTGACTTTAATGACATCAGGGAAAAATCCATGATTGGCAAAGCTATGGATCACCAAAAGGAGACTATTAAGTGTTTTAAGAACAAAAGAAATCTTTGATAAAGGTTTATGTCAATTATTAGGTGGAGGAAGGAAACTTGTTAATGTTGCAGAAAAAGTAAAAAAGATTACAAAATAGTTTTGTTCTGCATTTGGAAAGAAGCAGTATAATGAACTCATAGCTTCTGAGGAGATGAAACAATTTTCAGTCGATTAGCAGGCAAGAAGGATGTTAAACAGCATCTACAAGAGAACTTTACAGTTATGAACATCAGGTTACAAACTTACTGATCCATCCCTAACAGGTGTTGGTCTAACCTTCTTGTAAAAATATCCAATGATGGAGATTCCGCAATCTCCCTGGCCAGTTCATTCCAGTGCTTAACCACCTGGAGAGTTAGGAAGTTTTTCCTAATGTTCAACCTAAACCTCCTTTGCTGCAATTTAAGCCCATTGCTTCATGTAATATCCTCAGAGATTAAGAAGAACAATTCTTCTCCCTCCTCCTTATAACAACCTTTTAGGTACTTGAAAACTGTTATCATGTCCCCTCTCCATCTTCTGTTTTCCAGAATAAACAACTGGTTCTTTCAAACTTCCCTCATAGGTCATGTTTTCTAGACCTTTAATCATTTTTATTGCTCTTCTCTAGACTTTCTTCAATTTGTCCACATCCTTCCTGAAATGTGGCTCACAAAACTGTGGAAAATACTCTAATTGAGTTGGAAAAAATTACTTTTCTTGTCTTGCTTAACACACTCCTGCTAATACATCCCAGAATGATGTTTGCTTTTTTTGCAACAGTGTTACACTGTTGACTCATATTTAGCTTGTGGTCCACTATGACCCCTAGATTCCTTTCCGCAGTTCTCCTTCCTAGGCAGTAATTTCCCATTCTGTATGTGTGCAACTGATTGTTCCTTCCTAAGTGGAGCACTTTGCATTAGTCCTTTTTTATTTTCATCCTATTAATTTCAGACCCTTCTCCAGTTGGTCCAGATCATTTTGAATTTTTATTCTAGCCCCCAAAGAGCTTGCAACCCCTCCCAGCTTGGTATCATCCACAAATTGATAGGGGAGTAGTTCAAACAAAAGTCTAAAAATATAATTAATGACAGTCAACAAAACAGTTTATGGAAAACTATTCTTGTCCAAGAAACCCAATTTCATCCTTTACTGAGAGTGTACGTTCAATCTTTCGGAGGCATTTCATTTAGTGAGGAAAACTGTCAGATAAAAAATGAACTCTATACAATATCAGCAGAGCACACGTTAAATGGACTAAAAAGTGGCTAATTGATAGATCTCAGAAAGCCGCTGTCAGTGGACCATTGTCAGTCAATGGAGGCTTTTGTAGTGGTGTTCTGCTGAAGCCGATCTGATATTTACATCAATGATCTGGAAGCAAATAGAAAATCACCGTAGGTAAAATTTGAGGATGGCCAAAAGATTGGCAGAGTGGTTACAATTAGGAGGCCAGGACAGGCATACCATTGATCTGGAACATTTGGTGAGCTGGACCCATGCAAACAAAATGCTTTAGTGCTGTCAAATGCAAAGTGATCCTCTCAAACAGGGAAGGCAGGACCGACCCATAGACTAGGGCATTGTATTATGGACCTGCAAAAGGATTTAGGGGTCCCTGTGGAAAACCAACTCATTGTGAGCTCCCAATGTGATCCTGTGACCAAAAGGGATAATGTGATCCTTAGATCCATAAACAGGGAAGTGATGAGTTGGAGTAGGGTGCCATAAAAAAGATGGAGAAAAGTTGTTCTTTCTTTTGACGGCTGGCGGCACAACAGGACACAAGTCAATGTGTTCAAACTGCAGTATAGCAGATTTAGATGATATATCAAAATAATAATAGAAGATATATCAATCGCCTAGAACTGGAAGGGACCTTGAAAGGTCATTGAGCCCAGCCCCCTGCCTTCACTAGCAGAATCAAGTACTGATCCTTGCGTGGCCCCCTCAAGGATTGAGCTCACAACCCTTATCTTAGCAGGCCAATGCTCAAACCACTGAGCTATCCCTCCCTTAGGAAAAGCTTCCTAACTGTAAGAACAGTAGGATAATGGAACAGATGCCTGGGGAAGTGACAGAAGCTCCTGCAATGGAGGTTTTCCAATAGAGGCTGGATAGTTATCTGTCTGGGATGATTTAGACACAATATATCCTGCATCTCAGCAGGGCGTTAGACTGGATAACCCTTGCGCTCCCTTTTAACCCTGTGGCTCTATGATTCTATTATCTAAAATCCTAATATAAACCAGGCTTGAGTCAAACACAAGGCATTGGTCTCAACACAGGGGTAACTGGGTGAAATTTAATCACCTGTGTTATACTGGAGCTCAGAATGGATGATCTCATGCTCCCTTCTGAGCGTAAGCCCTAGGATTTATCAATGAAGGGAGTCAAACAGGCATTTATATATACTCTGTCTCTCAACACATGAACAAGGGAACATTCAGTTATATTGAAAGTCTGAACATCTAACACTGATAAAAGAAAATAGTTACTGACGTTACTGGAGCAAAGAGTGTAGCTGCACGGGATTCACAAATGGATTAGCCATTGTAGGTGGTGATAGTGTCACCCCTTTTAATTAAGGCTGTCTGACATGGTCAATTAGGAGACCTCATTTCCACTTGGTGATGTTTGCCTAACTTTAACAGTGACAAAAAGTCCTGTGGCACCTTATAGACCAACAGACGTATTGGAGCATAAGCTTTTGTGGGTGAATATCCACTTCGTCGGATGCATGACGAAAGCTTGTGCTCCAATACATCTGTTAGTCTATAAGGTGCCACAGGACTCTTTGCTGCTTTTACAGATCCAGACTAACACGGCGACCCCTCTGATTCCTAATTTTAACCATTTGGACTGAAATTTCCCATGCTGGGTGTCAGCTTCCAGCTGAATTGTTTTTTGAAAGTTTCAGGCATAACAGTTCAGCCAACTTCTCAAATGAAGCAAGGAGACAAGATGTCTCTCCCATGTTGAAAAATGCTTATAATTGTTCCAGTGGCGAGCTCTTCCACCTCTCTACTTTTCAGCAGATAGAAGTCAGGGCGCAGCCCTCAGAATCCCCCTTCCTCCACCCACCTGGTAGCAGCTAGAGCCCTGAAGTAGAAAAGAAGGATGTGACAGTGTCTGCACATTTACATAGCTGGCTCCTTAGGTCTTAGTTTCAGCTCCAAGAGAGTTTCCCTCAGTGGGGCCTGAGCAAAGTACGGATCAAAGCCTCCGAATTTGGTCTTCTATTGTAAATCTACTAACACCTTTCCTCCTGAAGGATCCCCTGTGCCACTGAAATGGAGCCACTTTTGGGCTGGAGGATATCAGCCGGGGCACTCATCCCAAATGGCAAGGGCCTTGAGAAGTTTAATAGTTGTGCAGAGCGGAAAGGACCACAGCCTTACTCTCTATCCCACCACTCCCATGTTGCACTGGGTTTGTTGAGCAGGTGACTCCTCAGCAAGAGATGGGCACCTGTGAATCCTGAGATGGAACCTTCGTCCCTGGGAATCCCCCTTGGTTAACCCTGTCCCACACGTCTCTTACCCCAACATCCACAGTGGCATCCCACAATGAGAGCCAACACTGGGGTGTGCACTGTTAATAATATAGCTCTGTGCAGTACCAGGGTGGTTCACTCAGTTTCTAGAGGAAAAGTGGCATCTGGATGTAAACAGACTGGAGACAAGCATGTCTGCACTTTTGTGGTCTTCATTCAGCTAAATGAGTAAGCAGTAATTAAGGGACCTTCCCAAAGAGAGATGAGAACTCTTGGGCTCTGTGCTGAGTCACAGAGAAATTGGCTGTTCTGTGTATTTGTGTATATTTAACAATTATAGTTGATTAGGAAGAAAACTAGAGACAAATCTCTATAGGGTTTGTAAATGCCCAGTGTGGCTGGACAGAAAGTACGCAGAGAAATCTGGAGACAGATGACTGAGGGGAGACACGAACACTTTCAGCAGGTACACAGGGCAGTTGTTAAGAGATCAGAGGTCAGAAATTCTCAACAGTAAATATCATCATGCTGTGTAGCATCTCTCATTGAAGGATCTTAGAAACACCTTGCAAAGGAAAACCACTATTAACATATCCCCATTACATAGACAGGTAAACTGAGGCACTGGAAGACATGAATTGCCCATGGTCACACAGAGAATGAGTGGCAGGATGACATACATAATCGAGGAGTCCTGACTTCCTTTCCATGACTTTAGTCTCGCCATCACACCAAGAGGGAAATAGGCTCCCACTCAGTCAGGGACTGTTCGTTGAGTGGGATGCAGAGGAAAGTCTGGAAGAGGGAGCCTGAGCCTTCACCATCCTGGGGTTATCAGAACTATCTGGAGTTTGCGAGCTCCTGCTCCTGGGACTCCACTACTGGTTCGACTCAGAAACCTGCCAATGGATCACAGTCATTGAGATCACTTAGGGGGAAGAGACTCAGTAAAAGCAACATGAACAGGATGTGCCTGTGGATAGATGGCAGCCAGAGGCCTTACCTGAAGGCAGAGGTCTCCCCTTCCCCCCCAAAGTAGCCATGAAACAAGTGGGGGAGGGGGCTAAAGGCAGAGTAGAGACTGGATTAGTGTTTTCACTGGATTTGTTCTGTTCCTCTTTGTCCATTTCCTCCCAGTCTCTTCTCGGTGGAATTGAAATCAAATGTTCCAGGCTGAGTCAGACTTTCCAGCACTGGGTGGCTGGAGGGCACTTGGATTCCCACAGCTGAACTTTCTACCTGCTCCTATGGCTCATCGAGGGTATTTCTCCAGCGTAGAGAATCTGGGTTTTTATGCCCTGGAACTTGACTGAATGAATTCTCCTGACAAGGGCAACAGAGGCATCATGTCCTCCTGTATTCAAGTTACTAACACTCTATAGCTGGCAAGCATGGCGTCACCTTTGTCTGTAGCTAAAGGCAAAGATGAGGGTTAGGCCCTGATTTACCTGCATTATTGTGTTGATTATTTATGATCATTATTTGTGTTGTGAAAGTCTCCAGAGGCCCCACTCCAAGTCAGGGCCCCTTTTTCTGGGTTCTTCACACACACAGAAGGAAAAACAGCCCCTGCTTCAAAGAGCTTGTAAATGAAATTAAGATAAGACACAGCTACTATATTTAAACAGCCAGAAAGGAGATGGGGGAGTAACAGCGCTAAGAATGGGTGGTTACATAGGCTGCTGAGTGGGTGTGAGACAGCGGAAATGCACAGCCTTGCCCTGGCTGGTAGAAGTGCGTCCTGGGCTGTTAAGAGCAGATCACGTGTTTGGGGGACTAGACTGGGGCTAGCGAGAACCGGTCATAGAGTGGCGGCTGAACCAAACATGCAGCTGGGAGTGGGTGGCTCTGTGTTAGCTTTTGTAACCTGCTTTAGTTCTAATCACACCTCCCTTCGGAACACGCAGACTGAGCCTCCTTCTCATGAATTCTCAGGACAACCCCTGGTACCAGAGAGGAAACCAGAGCAGAGGGCAGAGATAACAGGGCTGCAGTGAGGGAACAAAGGATCCATCCTGCAGATGGAACAACTGAAAACCCCCAAGGAATTGAAACTGTCGCCTAATGCAGCAGAGTCCCGGAAGAGATTCAGGCAGAGTTTTGAGATATTTCTATGCAAACAGTTGGGTTTTGTAAAAAAGAGAAGCAGCACTGAAGTCAGGCTTTGTCTACATTAGCCTTCTGTTGGTAAAACTTTTTTCAATTAAGGGTGTGGAAAAATCACCCCACTGATTGATAGAATGCCACTGTGGACAGCACAAAGTCAGCAGGAGATGCTGGTGCGGGGTGGTTTAATTATGCCGGTGGCAGGACCAGCTCTAGGTTTGTAGTATAGATATAGCCGCAGTCAGGCAGAGGGGAGCAAGTGTCCATTCCTCCTGGGTCAGCCCTCAGGTACACAAGGAGGTTTGCAAGTAAACAGAGCCATTCACAGGTCATTGATTCTGAAGCAACCTTAATGGTTTCCACTCAATATGTTTACATCAGTGATACAAGTTTATATCTTATTCTCCTGACTCCCGACATAGAACTAATACATGTAAATGAATGGGATGAACACACTTAGTAGATTACAAGCTTTCTATTGACACCATACAAGAAACCTTTTGTATAAAGCATATTCCAGTTACATCATGTTCACATTCATAAGCATATTTCTATAAAATGTATGGAGTGCAACGTCAAATTTATGACTTCACATACAATTATATCAATACATACAATCCAACTGGATGATTCCTCACAAGACATACTTTGTACAAAACAAAACATAATTATATCATAATCATAATATAATCATATTTCGATGGGGAATGTGGCGTCCAGGGTGTCAAATTGGTAACTGTTAATAATGATGCAGAAAGGGGAAAAAATGTTCAATAATCCTCTCTGTGCTATATTTGGAAAGAAGCAGGATGATGCACTGGGATACATGAATGTCTTTCCATTCCACTGGTAGCTATGGAGGATGGTAAACAGCACCAACTACGACCATTACCTTGAATGGTTCATCCACAATGTGCTGGCTAGACTGCATGTTAACTACTTTGTGGGTGTTACCCAGGAGCAAGCACATTTGAAATATTGGTAGAGAGACAATGTTCATAACTTTAGATACAAAAATAACATATAACTAAATCATAACTTTTCCATTGATACCTTACATGATATACATAATATAAAACATATCATCATATCACTATGGTAAGTATGGGTGTTGCTTTGCGATGCTGAATGTCACTCCTCCCCCCTTACTTTACTGCAGAGTGTTAGTCACTGACTGATGTGGATGCAGTGTGCCCAAGGCCCTGTTAAGTTTTGAAAATGCAACTCCCAAAAGTTGCAAGCATTGTACTGTTACCCACAGGTGTTGATGCAAAGTTCTGTGTACCTTTAAACACTTTGTAGATCAGCCTAGCGATCTCAAAAGTCTGGTAGTGTGCCTTCTCTTTCACTACAAAATATGTCTTTGTATTTCTGCAGCATTGGTAAACATTGTGTTTTTCTAATAATGCAATAAAGATTTTCATCAGTGCCATGAGGTGGCGTGCGTCAGTTTCCTCTTCCACACTGCAGACCAGATTTATTAGGTTTCCTGCTGTGACAAGCTTTGAGCCTGTTTACGGGTGTTAGTGAGAAGAACTATCCCCATAGTGCCTCTTGTTTACTACGCCTGGCTTGTCTAAGAGCTTTTTCCTAGAATCATGCATATTACACCTCTTCATAGAAATTACCATCAGTACCAAAATCTTTATCATGAGATTTAACATCTCCACCAAATCTTTTATCAAAGGCGGGCATTTCCAAGTATTTTTATTATACCACACTTTTTGCTTGGACAGTTTCCTTTGTTCAAAGCTCTTTGTGTCTTTCAAATCCTACTTGAATCTTAACATGTGTTTAATTATTGATTTTCATTTCCCCTCAGTGTCCCCTTCAGTAGGGATCTCAGTCTAAGGTCATTTTTGCTGTCTTGGTATTCCAGGGTCTGGTGAGGTAAGGATGTAAGGGGACATTGCATTTATCTAGCTCTCTGTGGAGCTGCTTCCAACCCCAGGGTTATGCTCATACAAAAAATCCCCCCGTCCCCATCTCATGCTTTCCTTCTGATCCCCACCCCCAGAACCTGGACCTAGAGAGTTGTGATCTGTGCTCTCTTGAATAAGAGGTGTGTCTTCTCCCAGCAGCTATTTCTATAAGCTATAGCTGCTTTCTGTGTCTTCCCAACCCTGGTCTAAAGCCTGGTCAGTGTAAGTTTCTTACCCAGTGAGCCCCACTCTCAATGTGGAAAGGACAATGCACCAGCCCTTGTTCCTGAGCAGATTTCCCTTTACACTTCAAACACCACACGTGTGACCCGGTGTGCCTGGGGCAGCCCTCAATGGAAATGCCAAGGTCAGGACTGGCTGCAAAAGGAAAAGCAGATACTCCCAAGACTGGTGGGTAACACTGAAGTTAAGCTCCCCAGCCAGTCACAAACTGCTTCTGATCCCCCACGCTGGTTATCAAGAAGCAAGAAAAGAAATCACACAGTTCGCTTATTGCTATCCAGTCTCTGTTTCCCAGTCAGCACCTCGGTCCAGTACAGTGAGAAGCTTTTTAAAAAACTCTGCTCACATATTCAAAATGTTCTTCTGACCCCAAAGGGTCAGCCATGTCACCAGGTCAGTATAGGGTTGGATCTTATCCAAATATCACACTGCCAGCCAATCCTTAATATCTAAAACTAAGGTTTCTTAAAAAGAAAAAAGAAGGAACAAGAAGGGATCTGTTAAATGGTAAAACAGTCACATACATACAAAGACATCAAAGTCCATATATCAGGTTCCTAGCGGTATTGGTGAGTTTGCTGGATTGAAAGTCCCTCTGGAACAGATCCAAAGCTTGGATGGGTCATTCAGTCTTTTTAGAGCTTCAGTTTATAGCAAGGTTCCTCCAGAAGTAAGAAGCAGGATTGAGGGAAAATGGAGAAATTGCAGATGCCTTTCATAGTCCTTTGCCATGCGGCCTGTGCTTCCTTTGTTTCAAACACAAGCTGCCCAGAACATGGCTGGAAAGCCTCAGTGTTCTGTCCATAGGCAGGTCCCTGCATGCCTTGCTGAGTCACAAGGTATATCTGCCTTCTCTCAATAGGTCATTTTTGTGGCAATGGTCCTCAATGAGCTATCAAGCAGGCTAGGCAGTGCTGATGCCAAACTGACTGGGGTGTCACCCAGAAGCACAGCACAAGTTTGAAATACAGACGTACGTATCTATAGCTCATAATACAAAGGTAATACAAATGCACGAACAAGAATATCATATCTGGCAAATTATAACATTTTTGCAGATACCTCACATGGTCTATCTCCTACAACATTGTGATATTTACTATATTAATATTCATCATATCCTCAAGTACCCCCCAGATTCCGTACACCGTCACAACACTGTTTTAGGTAAAAAATGTAAAGAAGATTTATAAACTGCAGAAAGATCATTTAAAATCAATTAGACTATCCACAGGAAAGTCCATCAGATGGAGATAAGCTTCTTCCATGGCCATTGTGTTCACTAATGGGCCATCAAGTTGAATAGTCCAGCAAACCATAATTTTTCCATTAGCACCTCACATGACAAATTTTGGACCAGATTTGTTTTAATTCTATAATAATAGTGAATATGGGGGTGCCAGGGTTTTGCTTTGGAGCACAGAGTGTCACAGCAATGTAGCTATGGAACTAGCGCTGTCTGAGATCCAATTTTGTATTTTTCTATAAGTCATACATCCGAGTCCTGGAAAAGACTGTACCCTGGTCTACACCACAGGAGAAAAGCGAGCCAAGTATCGAGCAAAGGAAAATGAAAGAGTGATTTCCCCACTACCTATCACACACACAACACATGACGCCCTGACAATGACTAGGGGTATGGAATGGCTGCCATATGAGGAGAGATTAATAATACCAGGACTTTTCAGCTTGGAAAAGACAGGACTATGCGGGGAGGGGGAGACATGAGAGAGGTCTATACAAAAAATGACTAGTGTGGAAAAATTGAATAAGGAAATCTTATTTACTTCTTTATATAACATAGGAACTGAGTGTCACCCATTCAAATTAATAGGCAGCAGATTTAAAACAAAGAAAAGAAAGTATTGCTTCAGAGTCAACCTGTGGAACTGTTTTCCAGAGGATATCATCAAAGCTAAACTATAACATGGTTCCAAAAAGAACAAGATCAGTTCCAGGAGGAGAGGTCAAATAATAGATATTAGTCAGGATTAGCAGGGATGGTGTCCCTAACCTCCATTTGCAAAAAGCTGGGAGTGGGATACAGGACATGAATCATTTGATGATTGCCATGTTCTGTTAATTTGCACGGAAGCACATGGAATTGGCCACTCTTGGAAGATAGGCTAGTCTATCGGTCCCTCACTGTAACCCATTAGATCCTACTCTGTTTCCAGAGCTGAGGTAGAACGCAGGAATCCTTCCGGGGTCTGTCTATCTCTTCGTAGAGTTAGTAACAAAGTAAGAAGATACATTAAAATTTTAAAACTAACCAGTATCCCTCAAGTGACCGGCCACAAGATGTCATGACATGTTAATATTAGAGCTTAGTGGATGGAATATTTATTTAATTTTATTTCCTTTAAATATAAATTAGATGACAAGAGCATTATAACTAATTGCTAAATTACATGCCAAAAATTTGATTTTTCAAGAGAGTAAATGCCCCCTAGAATCACGGTTAAAGTTGCAACCTGTACCAAAATCTGAAATGGCTCCCTTGAAACTGGAAATGGGAGAAGTGAGGTGCAAATTGTGGGGAGTTATGTCCCAGCTTCAGATAAAGTGATGGCAGAGACAATCCATGATACACATGGAAAACCCATAAGAACATAAGAACGGCCGTACTGGGTCAGACCAAAGGTTCATCTAGCTCAGTATCCTGTCTACCTACAGTGACCAATGCCATGTATCCCAGAGGGAGTGAACCTAACAGGCAATGATCAAGTGATCTTTCTCCTGCCATCCATCTCCACCCTCTGACAAACAGAGACTAGGAACACCGTTCCTTACCCATCCTGGCCAATAGCCATTAGTGGACTTAACCTCCATCAATTTATCTAGTTCTCTTTTAAACCCTGATATAGTCCTATCCTTCACAACTTCCTTAGGCGAGGAGTTCCACAGGTTAACTGTGCACTATGTGAAGAAGAGCTTCCTTTTATTTGTTTTACACCTGCTGCCCATTAATTTCATTTGCTGGCCCCTAGTTCTTATATTATGGGGACAAGCAAATAACTTTTCTTTATTCACTTTCTCCACATCACTCATGATTTATATACCTCTATCATATCCCCCCTTAGTTTCCTCTTTTCCAAGCTCAAGAGTCCTAGCCTCTTTAAACTTTCCTCATATGGGACCATCTCCAAACTCTTAATCATTTTATTTGCCTTTCTCTTAACCTTTTCTAGTGCTGGTATATCTTTTATGAGAAGAGGAGACCACATCGATAAGCAGTATTCAAGATGTGGGCGTACCATGGATTTATATAAGGGCAATAAAATATTCTCCATGTTATTCTCTATCCCTTTTTGAATGATTCCTAACATTCTGTTTGCTTTTTTGACTGCCACTGCACACTGTGTGGTCGTCTTCAGAGAACTATCCACGATGACTCTAAGATCTCTTTCTGGAGTGGTAACAACTAATTTAGCCCCCATCATACTGTATGTATAGTTGGTGTTATTTTTTCCAATGTGCATTACTTTACATTTATTCACATTAAATTTCATTTGCCATTTTGTTGCCCAATCACTTAGTTTTGTGAGACCTTTCTGAAGTTCTTCACAGTCCGCTTTGATCTTAACTATCTTGAGCAGTTTAGTATCATCTGCAAACTTTGCCATCTTACTGTTTACCCCTTTCTCCAGATCATTTATGAATAAGTTGAATAGGATTGGTCCTAGGACTGACCCTTGGGGAATACCACTAGCTACCCCTCTCCATTCTGAGAATTTACCATTAATTCCTACCCTTTGTTCCCAGTCTTTTAACCAGTTCTCAATCCATGAAAGCATCTTCCCTCTTATCCCATGACAACTTAATTTACGTAAGAGTCTTTGGTTAGGGACCCTGTCAAAAACTTTCTGGAAATCTAAGTACACTATGGCCACTGGATTCACCTTGTCCACATGTTTGTTGACCCTTTCAAAGAACTCTAATAGATTAGTAAGATCTGATTTCCCTTTACAGAAACCATGTTGATTTTGCCCAACAATTTAGGTTCTTCTATGTGTCTGTCATAAACAGATAGTTAAGGGTTAATGCCTGTTTTATCTGTAAAGGGTTAAGAAGTTCACCTAGCCTAGAAGATACCTGACCAGAGGAGCCAATGGGGGAACACAATGTTTCAAATGGAAGGAGGGAAGTTTTCCTTTGTTTAGTCAGTTTCAGTTTCAGCCAGAGTAGAAAAGATCAAGGAATCAGCTTCTTATTAGAGTAATGAGTTAGAAGGAAGGAAATAAATAGGTTTATTTTTATTTTCTTTTTGTAGCTTGTCTTAGCATTAGGAGAATAATCAAATTGGGAGCATCCTTTGTGTTTTGAATCTGTTGTCTGTGAGATTCAGCTTGTATGCTGTCTCCCAGTGTTTTTTTTTCCCTTTACCTTTCTTCTCTTTAATTAAAAGCCTTCTTTTTTAAGAACCTGATTGATTTTTTCCTGTTTTTAGATCCAAGAGGATTGGATCTGGATTCACCAGGGATTAGTGGGGGGGAAAAGGAGAGGGGAAGGAGTACTTCTTCCATGTGTTAAGATCCAAGGGGTTTGCATTGGTGTTCACCAGGGAGTTAGTGGAGGAGTCTCTCAAGGCTATCCGGGGAGGGGAAGGTTTTGTGAGGGAAGACAGAGTTTTCCAGATGACTCAAACATTTGGATGGTGGCAGCCAATTGATCTAAGATGGCAATTAAGCTTAGGAGGTTGACATGCAGGTCCCCACATCTATACTCTAAGGTTCAGAGTGGGGGGGAAACCTACGACAGTGTCTGACAATTTTATTCTTTACCATTGTTTCAACTAATTTGTCTGGTACTGATGGTCCCAGAGGGAGGTGCTAAAATGGAAGCTGCATCCTGAGAGTGGGCCTAGAAACCCAGAGCCAGAGGCAGGGCCTAAACGCTGCTCTGACATGGATCCCGTGTGTGGGACCCAAACTTCTGCTGGGTGTCGAGCCACGGGAGCTTGAGCAGGGCTGTAACCGCAACCCTGGCGTGTTACATGGATGCTACAGGACTGTGAGTGGAAGGGGAATGCAGCTGGGATGATTGGGCCTAAATTAGCTGTTAGCTATTGAGAAACAGATGTTGGAGTCATTGTGGAAAAGGCACAGAGAAAGACAACAGAAATGATTAGGGGTATGGAACAGTTTCCATAAGAGAAGAGATTAAACAAGACTGGAATTTTGCAGCTTGATACAGGGATAGCTAAGGCAGGATATGATAGAAGTTCTATAAAACCATGACTGGTGCGGAAAAATTAAATAAGGAAAGATTTTTTACTTCTTCTCATAATACTAGAACTAGGGGTCACCCAATGAAATTAATAGGCAGCAGATTTAAAGCAAGCAAAATAAAATATTTCTTCAGAGTCAACCTGTGGAACTCTTTGCCAGGGAATGATGAAAAGGCCAAAACTATAACAGGGGTCCATAAGAACTATATAAGTTAACGGACAATAAGTCCATTAATGGCTATTAGGCATGATGTGCAGGGATCTAACTTCATGTTCTGAGTGTCCCCAATCTCTGTTTTCCAAATGCTGGGAGTGATGACAGGGGCTAGATCACTTGATCATTATCTGTTTTGTTCATTCTCTATGGGGCACCTGGCATTGGCCACTGTTAGAAGACAGGGCACTGAGATAGATGTTCCAATGGTCTGACTCAGTATGGCCATTCTGCTGTTCTTATGTAGACCCCACATTGCAGCCCAGTGGGTTAACTTGCCTTTATTATATTCAGCTTTGCATTTTATTCAGCAGTAATGCAAGAAACCTGCAGACCTGTATCCTGTAAGCCATTAGCTTCAGCTAATTAGCATACCGCTTAAAGCCTGTAAACTTTAAACAAATACACTTTGCACAGATACACGGCCCTGCAAAAAGCCTCAGCTCTCTAGGGAGCTGACAATGGAGTTTAAGGGGGAGTTCTTACCATGAGTACATGATTCAACCACAGAAATGACCTGGAAATGAACTGACATATATAACAGGTACATGAGATACATCTCAGGCTAGCCTGCTTGCTTGCTGATATATCTTATAAGTTTCTTATGGGTTTGATTGTTTGCTTTATTATAATAGGTTTATAGGTCTATATTAGAGTATATTTTGACTGTAACACAGGGGACTTACAGGCCACATCCTGTATGGCAAGCTAAGGAAAATTTAGAATACATATGTTTGGGACCTTTCACCTAGACAGATTGTGATGAGCTAAAGCATAACATCCAAATATAGCTGCAAGCTTTAGCATAGAGGATTCATTGGAATAGGTTGGCATAGGGGCTTTCCTAAATTCAGACCTTTTAAACTTACCAGGTACATCACAACTTGGAAAGAACCGCTCAGGACAAAAACAGCAACTACAAATACCTAACTACAAAATGGCCATATTAAGAAACTGATGCATATGATAATAAGTTAAAATCATGAAGGTAGTAAACTACAGGAAAAAGACACCCCAACCTTAGTAAGATGATTAAATACAAATATGGAAAAGGGAAAAAATCCCCAACTGAATATGCATCAAACATAATCACATCAGTGTAACATATTATAAAAATGGTTACAGGCCAGGGCCGATAGGAGAAGGAGATGTCTTCCTTAGGAGGTGTCAGAATGATGGCCACTGGCGATGATGGGGAATGTGATGGTAATGAGGAAGGTGATGGCCAACATTTCAGGTTGTTCTACAGGAGAAGGTGTGAGTATATGGATGTGCAGATGTACATTCTGTGGTATATCTATCTACCTTACTGAGCTGGGGTATTTGTGACTGGGCTAAACATATTAATAAAATATATTTGTAAAAATTAAAGAATTCCTATAGTGTGACTGTTGCAACTGGGCACTTTGAGATTCTCAACAATATAATAATTTGAATAATACTGGGCCTGATCTCAGGGCAAGAATCTATCAACCCGCAAAGTGATATCTGGGGATTCTTAAAAAATCAATATTATTAATACATAATCCAGACATCGGGCAACAAGATGTATCTGCCCCTTCTGTAACCCACTCCCCTGCCAGAGCGGAGATAGAACCCACTAGTCCTCATGTGTTTGCTATCTCTGCAAAGTAACTAACAAAGTAAAAATATACATTAAAATTGTAAAACTAACTAGTGTCCCTTAAGCAATTTACTACAGGATATCAGAACATGTTAGTATTAGAGCTGAAAGGGTCTAATATTTATTTAATTGTCTTTCTTTTATACAGGAATTAGATACTGCTAAGTTATCTGCCAAAAAAACTAGAATTTTCCAGGGTCTAAGTAGCTCCTGGAATCATGATAAAAGTTGCCATTCCTACCAAAGTCTAAAATAGGGATCCCTTGCCACTGGGGGTGGAGGGAGGGAGGTGGAAATGATCCAGTAAGTGACAGGGGAAGGGGAATAGAGGAGCAAGTGACAACTGTGTGGCCTTGAGGAGAAGAGGCAGAGCAAGGGCAGAGCCTTGGGAGAATAGGTGGGGCAAGAGGTGGGGTTTCAGGGGTACAGTTGTCAGCAATTAAAAAGGAGGCAACCCAGTGAATGGTACATGAACTGATTCCCCAGTTTGTCATGCTGACACAGCACAGTAGTATCAGGAACGGATTTACTGTCTTTCTGACTATCCAGCAAGTGATTCAGCATGAAGGCCAAATACCATGTCCCCAGTGATCTCTGCACAGAGCTCGGTCTGAGAGCCAGAGTACAAGGAGAAAACTTTAGGTCTCTTTATGAGTAAAGAGCTGGAGAAGCCTGTCCTGGATCTGTTTGGTGCTCACCCCGTAGATGATGGGGTTTAGCATGGGGGGCACCAAAATGTACACATTGGCAATAAGAATGTGGAGATGTTGGGGCACATTGTGGCCAAATCGGTGTGTGAGAAAGGAGAAGAGAGGTGGGATGTAAGAGGCTAAAGTGACACAGAGGTGGGAGCCGCAAGTCCGAAAAGTCTTGTGCCGGGCATTCTTTGTGGGGAGGCTGAAGATGGCCCTGAGGATCTGGATATAGGACACAATGATAGAAAACACATCCACACCCATCACCAAGAATGCCACAAAGAGGCCATAGTAACTACTGATGCTGGTGTCGGCACAGGCCAGCTTCACCATGGCTATGTGCTCACAGTAAGAGTGGGGGATGATGTTGGTTCTACAATATGGCCACCGCTTTGCCAGAAAGGGATGGGGCAGCACAACCATACCACCACGCAGGACCACGGCCAGACCGATCTTGGCCACCACTCGCTTTGTCAGGATGCTGGAATGTCTCAGGGGATGGCAGATGGCCACATAGCGATCCAAAGCCATTGCAACAAGGATCCCAGACCCCATCACTGAGAAGCAGTGAATGAAGTACATCTGGGTGAGGCAGGCACTGAAATCGATTTCCCTGGAATTGAACCAGAAGATGCTCAGCATTTTGGGCACAAAGGACGTAGATACAACCAGGTCGGTGATGGCCAGCATGCAGAGGAAATAGTACATGGGCCCATGGAGGCTTGGCTCCGTCTTCACGATGGACAGGATGGTGAAGTTCCCCAAGATGGCTATGACATATATGGCACAGAAGGGGATGGAGATCCAGACATGGGCCACCTCCACGCCAGGAATGCCCAGCAGGATAAAGGTGGAGGGGTTGGTGAAATGAGTTCTGTTGGAATCTGACATGGAGTAGGGGAGAAGGTGTCCAGCTCTGAGGCAGAACGGTGTCTCCTGTATGTGCCGTGCGTTCCCCTGACTTCCTGTACGTGCCCAGGCTCTAGGGTGATGGTCACAGTACAAATATCTGGATAGAGAGACAATGTTAATGTGAGACACTACATGCACAACTGGAGGCTGTTCTCATGGGTAAAGCAGTTTGGTCACTGTTCACAGACTGAAAAATGACACTTTAATTATTCAGAGAAATGAAATATGAAAAATTGACCCTACTAATGCCAATTCCATATTTTATGGTGTTCCATGCATCAGTAATTCCTACACATCTGAGACTGTTTAGTTTAGAGCGGAGAGAAAGAAGGGAGATAGAGGAGAACAAAGTAAAAGAATGGAATGGATTACATTCAAATGGAGAAACAGAGAACAGTTCTCAACCAGAATCATCTATAGACACTTACTACTTCAAAGGGGCTAATTCCCCAAAGCTGAGGCAAATTATCAGCAAAACTGACTGGAAGGAAAATTTAGACAAAAAATGGAAATGAAAATTGGGAGTTCTTCAAGAAGACTATATTAGATAGCTAAAAAGCCATGATTCCACAGTCAAGAAAGTGGACAACTTTACCTAAAAACCCAGTTCAGTGGCAAAAGGGAAACAACTGTTAGAGGAAAAAAAATAACTATATAAAAATGGGGGAAAGGGACTATAGAAAATGTTTAGACCAATTCCTAGAGAGCGAAAGGAATCTTTTTAATGTATTTGAAAAGAGATGTGTTCATGAAATAGATTTGTTCTGCATTGGAAAGAAGCAGTATGAGGTAATCATATCACCTGAGGTGATCAAATACTCTCCAGTCCATCAGCTGTCAGGGAGAATGTTAAACAGCATCTGTGGTAGAACCTTAAAGTGATGAACACCAGAGTTATGTACACATCTCACTCGGAACCAGAGATATGCGATCAGGCAGCTGCAGAGCCCTCAAAAATAAATAAAAAAAAGGCAAATTCAAAACAGTTCTGTCTTAAAGTATTTAAAAAAAAGGAAAATTTTAAAAAATTGAGACGTTTAGAAGACAACGGAAAAGCTGGTAGGGGATTAGTTGAAAAAAAGTCTTGGAATGTTTATGGAAAACATGTCTTATCAAATGAACCCGATTTCATCCTTTAATGAGAGTATACATTTGGTAGCTCAAGGGAACCAATTTCTCTTACGCATTTCATTCAGCAGTGGAAAATACTTAGATAAAAAATGAACACAGCACAATATCAGTAGGTGAGAAATATCAGGAGGGCATATGTAAAATACAGTCACATGCAAAGTGATTCTCTCAGAACAAGGAATGCAGGCCTGACTCACAGACTAGGGCACTCTATTGTGGAGCACAGGGACCCTGAAAAGGATTTTGGAGTCATTGTAGACAATCAGCTCATCCCAAGCTACCTGTATGATGTTGTGGCCAAACGGGCTAATGCGATCCTTGGATGCATAAACAGGGGATTGGTGAGTTGGAGCAGGAGGATGATTTTACCTCTGCACATGGAATTGGTGAAACTGACTGTGTCAATTTCTGGGGTCTATATTTCAAAAAGGATCTTTAAAAATTGCAGAGGGTGCTGAAAAGAGCCCCAAAATGAGGGGAGGCTGAAGAAAATGCCCAACAGTAAGAAACTTAAAGAGCTTCATCTATTTATCTTATAAAAATAAATAATCAAGCCAGATGTTCCTGGTCAGAAAAAAGTGAGTAATAACAAGCTCTTTAATCTAGCGGAGAAAGGCAGAGCAAGACCCAAGTGGAAATTACGGCCAGATTTTTAGCATTGAAGGAGATTAACCATTGGATCAAACTGCAAAGTGAAGTGGTGGATTCTCCAACTCCTTGTGTCTGGAGATGCAGACTGGGTGATTTTTCTGGAAGATCTGCTTGAGGGATTGTCTACACTTAAAATGCCACATAGGGCTTTCGTGTAGGCACCACTTACACAGACAGCAGGAGTTCTTCTGTCAGCTTAGGTAATACACCTCCTTGAGAGAGGGTAACTAAGTCGATGAAAGAATTATTTTGTTGATCTCATTCTATCTACACTGGGGCTAGATTGAAATAGCTTCACCTCTCAGAGGTGTGGATTATTTTGCTGTTGCAAACAAAGAAAATGCAGTTTTGGGTTTCATTAACAG
Source organism: Gopherus evgoodei (assembly GCF_007399415.2). Taxonomy (NCBI): domain Eukaryota; kingdom Metazoa; phylum Chordata; order Testudines; family Testudinidae; genus Gopherus; species Gopherus evgoodei. Next base: position 2,930,159 of record NW_022060038.1, read on the forward strand.
AGGCAAGTCATGGGAGGTGATAGTATTACTCTACTCGGTGTTTATTAGGCCTCCATGCTTTCCATTAGATAAAAGTCAGGTAACAGCCCCCACTTTAACAGCAATAGCCCTGAAATGCAAAAGGAGGACAAGGTGACAGTGTCTGTGCATTAAGACACAGCTGGCTTCCGAGGTCTTTACTCAGTTCCTACCTCAGTGGGGCCCCAGCAGAGTATGGTGGGCTAGGGCCTCTGAATTTGGTCCTGTGCCAGTCAAATGCAGCCACCTTGGGCTGGAGGTTGTCAGCCGGGGAGGAACAAAACAGAGGGAGCTATTTGCCCATGATACTGGAGCAAACTCTTCACCTGTGGCCAGGGAACTGGGATGTTTAATGGCTGTGCAGAGCAGAAAGAACCACAGACCTATTCTCCATCCCATCACACCCACATTGCACTGAGTTTGACAAGCCTGTAAGCTCCTCAGCAAGAGATGGGTACCTATGAATCCTGTGATGGAAATGTCTTCCCTGCAAATTCCCCTCAGGTAGCCGTGCCCCACATCTCTGACCAGAGCATCTGCAGCAGCATCCCACATCAGGAGCTGACAAAGGGGTGTGCACCATTTATAATATAGCTCTGTGCAATCCCAGTGGGATTCGTTCAGCCTCTAGGAAAGAAGCAGCATCTTAATGTAAACAGGCTGGAGACAAAACTCTCTGTGCTGCTGCTTTCTTAATCCATCTTTAGGAGTAAACAGTCATTAAGGGAGATGAGAACTCTTGGGCTCTGTGCTGAGTCCGAGAGCAATTGGCTGTTGTGTGTATTGGTGTATATTTAAAAATATAGTTGATTATTAAGAAAACTAGAGATAATGACTAGCTCTCCATAGGGTCTGAATCTTGTAAATACCCAGGATGGCTGGGATGATAGCAGAGAGGCAGATCTGGAGACAGATGCCCTAGGGGAGACACAAATACTTTCTACAGGTACACGGGGCTGTCACTCAGGGATCAGAGATCAATAATTCTCATCAGTAACTATCATCATATTAGTTAGAGCATAAGCTTTCGTGAGTGAATACTCACTTCGTTAGATGCATATTCACCCCTGAAAGCTCATGCTCCAATACCTCTGTTAGTCTGTAAGGTGCCACAGAACTCTTTGTTGTTTTTTACAGATCCAGACTAACACGGTGACCCCTCTAATACTTATCATCATACTGTGTATCACATTTCATTGAAAGATTTTATCAAACTCCTATCAAACAGAAGTCCCTGTGAACCTATCCCCTTTATACAGATAAGTAAACTGAGGTTCAGCGAGACATGAATGGGCCAACGTCACACAAAGAATGAGTGGCAAGATGACAGAGAGAACCCAGGAGTCCTGACTTCCCTGCTATAACCACAGTCTTTCCATCACACCAAGAGGGAAATGGACTCCCACTCTGGCAGGGATGGTTCTTTGGGTGGGATGCAGAGGAAAGGCTGAAAGTGGGAGCCTGAGCCTTCACCACCCTCTTAAGGTGAATCTGAGGTTTTCAGAATGAGCTGGAGTTTGAGAGTTCCCAGCTCCTGTGAGGTGTGAACTCTGGGACTCCCTTCTTCGAGTGTGACTGTGCCTCCGTCTTATGAATTCCCAAGACAACCCCTGGTACTGGGGTGGAGATGAGAGGAGAGGGCAGAGATAACAGGATGAAGGAAAGAAGGAGCCATCCTGGAGATGGAACAACTGAAAGCCCCCAAGAAGTTGAAACTCTCGCATAATGCAGCAGACTCTGGGAAGAGATTCAGGCAGAGTTTTGAGATACATCTATGCAAGCAGCCAGGTCTGGTGAGAAAAAGCAGCAGAAAATAGCAATCCTCTTAAACAGAGCAGCACTTGAGACAGTGGGCCCCTTTACTATCATGCAACTCAGGGTTTATCTCCACTGGCACTTTTGTCAGTAAATCTTTTGCCGGTCAGGGGTGTGAAAAAAACACCCCTCTGACTGAGAAAAGGGATGGTGTGGACATCGCTATGTCAGCAGGAAATACTCATTCAGGATGATTTAATTCTGCTGGCAGGAGAGCTCTCTCACATTGACATAGAGCGGCTACAGCAGAGACCTTACAATGGCAAAGCCGTACTGCTGCAGCTGTGTCACACTAACATCTCTAATATTAGTGGGTAGCCAGGTCAGTCTGTATCCACGAAAACAACAAGGTGTCCGGTGGCACCTTCGAGACCGACAGATTTATTTGGGCATAAGCTTTTGTGGGTAAAAAAACCTCACTTCTTCAGATGCATGGAGTGAAAGTTATAGATTCAGGCATTATATACTGACACAGGAAGAGAAAGGCGTTCCTTATGCCAAAGTAAATCTGTTAGTCTTTAAGGTGCCACCAGACTCCTTGTTGTTTTTATCAACATCTCTAGTGTAGACATAGCCCCAGTGAGGCCGAGGGAGCAGGTTATTACACATTTTGCAGAAATGTGAAGAGCCATGCGTAGCGCAAAATAGCAAAACATTCCAAGGGTGAAAGTTTCACCTTAGAACAGAAAACTAAGGCAAGTCCTTTTAAGAATTTCTAAGAGATGGAAGTTGGGGAATGGTCCCATTATTGTGTGGAACTTTCCTGGCTTATACACTACCCTGGTGGAATGGGCTAGCAAAAGGATCTGAGTCCTCGCTCCCACTTCCTTTACCCAGAGGCCTCCCTGCCCTATAGGGAAAAGATGTAAGATGAGGAAATACAAAGAAGGAAAAGGGGAAAAAATCCCCTAGTGAATATGCACCAAATAGAACAGTGTCAGTGTAACATATTATAGAAGTGGCATCCCAGCCTAGGAGGTAGGAGAGAGAGATGTCGCCCTTGGGAAGTGCCAGAATAATGGCCACTGGTGAAGATGAAGAAAATGATGGTGATGAGGAAGACAATGGCTAACATTTCAGGTTGTTCTACGGGAGAAGGTGTGAATATATGGATGTGTAGATGTACATTCTGTAGTAATAGAGTCCGGCACTGGATGCAGTCAGTTTCACCAATGCCATATGCAGAGGTAAAATCCTTCCCCTGCTCCAGTTCACCACTTCCCTGTTTATGGTTTTTTTTGGCTCTGTTGTTGCCTGACTGCATAATTCTGGTACCGAATGAGGTGTGTGGTTGATTGGTCACTTTGTAACCTGGTGGTCATAACTGTAACATTAGATGCTGTATAACATCCTCATTGATTGCTAATGGACTGGAAATGCCAAACAAAAAATACAACTCATTTTTCTGCAACATTATCAAATTTCCTTTGTCTCTGGAGAATTTGGCCTAAAATTTTTGCATTATTTCTTCGTTCTTAAAATACTTAATAGCCTCCTTTTTTTGTGATCCATAGCCTGGCCAAGCATGGATTTTTCCCTGATGTCTTTAATGTCCCTTATCATTTTCATAAAGTGCAATTTGAATTGCTTGCCATCTGTATTCCTTCTCCATTCATCATACATTGTTGCCTCCTCCCTGCAGTTGCTGCCTTCACTTTGTTGCTGGACCGGATTTTTAGCAAAAGTTGTCCACATTCTTGAGTTATCATTGCTTTTTAGCTATGTAATAAAGTCTTCTTAAGGAACTCCCAAGTTTCATTCCTGTTTTTCTGTCTGAACTTTTCCTCCCCGTCAGTTTTGCTGACAATTTGCCTCAGCTTTGAGGAAGAAGCCTTTTGAAGCACCATCTGTCCATTTCAAAGCAATCAGTTTCACTGTTTATTTTCCTCTCCTCTATCATATGCCCCCTTCTTTCTCTCTTCTTAAACTAAAGAGTCACAGACTTTTCAGTCTCTCTGCATGTGGCAGCCTTCTCTACTCTCACATCCTGTCTTATGCCTTGTCTAGGCTCGGGGGGGAGGGATCGCTCTAAGTTACGCAACTTCAGCTATGTGAATAATGTAGCTGAAGTCGATATACTTAGATCTACTTACCACAGTGTCTTCACTGCAGTAAGTTGATGGCTGATACTCTCCCTTCAACTCCTCCTGTGCCTCTTGCCCTGGTGGAGTACCAGAGTTGACGGGAGAGTGCTCAGTGGTCAATGTATTGCTTCTAGGAGTGATAAATCAATCTCCGCTGGATCGATCACTGCCCGTTGATCCAGCTGATAATGTAGAGAAGCCCTTGGAAAACCGCTTTCTCTCTCCTATATCTTTTATCGAGACTCGGCAACCCAAACTGAGCACATATTCAGAGCAGGTTATTTTCCATCCCATTCCTTAGGCATTGTCTTTGTTTTGGCCACTGCTTCAAAAGAGCAAGTTTGTCGGTTGAGCTGCCAGGTCTTTTCCCAGAGGTGTGTTCTAGTTGGGATGTTTCTCCTGGCATATGTCTTGGCAAAGCTTTGATTTTTTTTCCACTCTCAGATTTTGAGCTACCAGGTGAATGAAGAACTCCATACAGCATGAAATTTCTAGCCTGGGTTTCATTGCATTAAGGAACAATGAGCAATAAACAGTATCCACCCTCATGCTTCCTGCTCGTGTCTATTAAGGTTTCCCACACTGAGCCAAATAGGAATTATTGACCTAGGGAGCCTCACCAAATATGAAATTGGCATTAGTAGGGTCAGGGGTTCATAATTCATTTCTCTGAATTATGGAAATCTCATTTTTCATGTGTGAAGAGTGAACAATCTGCTTCACCCATGAAAATAGCCTCCAGCAGTGCATGTACTGCCTCATATTAATATTGTCTGTCCATCCAGATATTTGTACTACCACCATCACCCTAGATCCTGGACACATACGGGAAGTCAGGGGAAAGCACGGTACATGCAGGTGACACCGTTCTGCCTCAGAGTTGGAAACATTCTTCCCTACTCCATGTTAGATTCCAACAAAACTGACTTCCCCAACCCCTCCGCCTTCATCCTGCTGGGCATTCCTGGCCTGAAGGAGGCCCATGTCTGGATCTCCATCCTCTTCTGTGGGATCTATGCCATAGTCATCTTGGGGAACTTCACCATCCTTTTCATCGTGAAGATAGAGCTGAGCCTGTATGCGCCCATGTACTATTTCCTTTGCATGCCAGCTGTCATTGACCTGGCCCTATCTACGTCCATCCTGCCCAAAATGCTGAGCATTTTCTGGTTCAATTCCAGGGAGATCAATTTCAGTGCCTGCCTCACCCAGATGTACTTCATTCACTACTTCTCAGCAATGGGATCTGGGATCTTGGTGGCCATGGCTATGGATCGCTATATAGCCATCTGTGATCCCCTGAAATATTCCACCACTCTGTCAAGCCCTGTGGTGGCCAAGATGGGTCTGGTTATGGTACTACGCAGCTGCATACTCGTTCTACCTAATGTCTTCCTGGTGAGGCGGTGCCCTTATTACATAACTGACATCATCCCCCATACCTACTGTGAGCCCATATCCATGGTGAAGTTGCTCTGTGGTGACATCAGTGTCAATATTTACTATGGCTTCTCTCTGACATTCCTCATCACTGGTGTGGATGTGTTTTTTATTGCCCAGTCCTATATACAGATTCTCAGGGCCATCTTCAGCCTCCCCACAGAGGACACCCGGCTCAAGACTTTTTGGACTTGCAGCTCCCACCTGTTTGCCACCTTAGCCTTTTACATCCCAGCTCTCTTCTCCATCCTCAGGCTCAGAATGTGCGTCTGCATTTCCGAGTTCTCATGGCCGACATGAACATCCTGGTGCCCACATGCTACATCCCATCATCTATGATTTCAAGACCAAACAGATCTGGGACAGGCTGCTCTGGCTCTTTACTCATAAAGGACCTAAAGTTTTCTCCTGGTGCTCTGGCTCTAAGGCCAACCACCGTGCCGAGCTGGCTGGGAAGATGGTGCTGAGCCCTCTTTCCTGAATCACCTACTGGACAGTCAGAGAGACATTAAATCCTTTCCCGGCCCTACTGTGCTGTGTCAGCCTGACAGACTGGGGAAACGGTCTGTGTACAGCTCATTATCGCATAGGTTGCTACCTTTCTAATTGCTGGTAACTGAATTCCAAAGCCCTGCCCCTTGCTCTGCCTCTTCTGTCAAGTCTCACCCCTTGCTCTGCTCCTTCAACCTAAGGCCCCACTCCTGTATATTGATCCTCTCCTTCTCTCCCTTGTCACTCGCTGGATCAGCTCCTCCTCCCTCCCCACCTGCCCCAGGATCTGCAAGGGAGCCATTTCAGATTTTGTTTAGGGTGGCAACTATAACTGTGATTCCAGGGGCTACCTAAGCTCTTGAAAGCTCTAGTTTTTTGGCAGATAACTTAGCAATTAGCAGACAGGAGCACTGTATCTAATTTGTATATAAAGGAGAGAAAATTAAAAAAATATTACACCCAGTCAGCTCTAATACTGACATGTTCTGACATCTTGTGGCAAGTCATTTAAGGGATGCTGGTGAGGTTTATAATTTTCTTATTTTGTTACTAAATCTGTGGAGAGACCCTGCCACTTCCTGGGTTCTTGCTCAGTTCTGGAAGGTGAGTGGGGTCTAGTGAGTTAAAGTGTTTGTGTGTGTGGGTGGAGGAGATAGATCTGGGGTCTAGATAAGAATATCAGAATTGTCATAGTAGGTATTCTGTGTATCCCAGTATCCACTTATTATAACAGTGGCCAATGCCAGTTGATTCAGAGGCAATGAACAGAACAGATAATCATCAAGTGATTCATGCCCTGTACCCACTTCCAGCTTCTGGCAAACAGAGGCTAGGGACACCATCCCTGTTCATCCTGGCTAATAGCCATTGATTGACCTCCATGAACTTATCTAGTTCTTACTGGAACCTTGTAATGGTTTTGGTCTTCACAAGATCCTCCAGCAAAGTGTTCCACAGGTTGACTGTGGATAAATGCTTTCTTTTGTTTGTTTGTTTTAAACCTGTTGTATATTAATTTCTTTGGGTGACCGCTAGTTCTTATGTTATGTAAAGTAGTAAATTAACATTTTCTTATTTAATTTTTCCACACTGGTCATGATTTTATAGATCCCGTTTATATCCTGGCTTAATCATCTCTTTTCCAAACTGAAAATCATTCATCTCTCTTCATATAGAAGGTGTCCCATACCCCTAAAAATTTCTGTTGCCCTTCTCTGAACCTTTTCCAGTTCCAATATATCCAGGAGACTGTGAGTGCAAGAAGCAGTTCAGATTAGTCTGGTTATTAATACAGGTAAAATGAAGTCCCTGGCCATTACCGTCAAACAGCCTGCAGCTGCAAACTGTTCATTTCAGTATTAACTTGTGCAGAGAGATTGCAGGGCAGGTGGCAGCTTCACAGACAGGGCTGGAGACTGCTTGAAAGACGTGGGAGATTGTACAGCAGCTGCTGCTGCCCTGTACCATCCTCAGCCTTTGTGGGGATGTCATGGCATCAGGCTTGCTGCAAATCTATAGAAAAATGGACATCTCACCTCCCATGGATGGGAGCGATATGGGAGGGCTGAGGAAGGCTGCGAAGCTCCGGGCTCCCCTTTTCAATGCTTGTGGTCTCCAGCAGCTGCTCAGTATGAAGCACAAGATCAGGAGTGAGGATTTTAAAACCCAGCATTCGCCGCCATCAGTGCTGGGTCAGTTTTGGCATCTTTCTTGTTGGGGACACATTCCTAGAGTGAAAGAGCAGAAAATTCTGAATTGAGCCTACTGAGAAATGCCACTGCATGGCCAGGGATCACATGGGTGACAAATGTTTCTGTAGCACAGCACAACTGCCACTGTGTCAATATATATACAGCCAGACCACCTTAAACACCTTCCCAGAGATTGATCCACACCGAACTCTGTTTGCAAAGAGGCTACAGTACTTTCAGATTTGCTATGAAGGTGCTGATGATGACTTATGGGACGAATGGTTCCCCAGATACTGTGGTAAAAGTCTTTTGACCCAGTAATGTGTGTGAGGCTGAGGTCTGACAAACAGAAATTGCAGGTGACATTAGCTGAACAAGGAAAGGGAGAGGAATATTTTCACGGGATCATATGTTGCACATGTGATGGGTATTGTGGAAAACGTGCTTTCATTTTCCATTGATCCGCACCTCTGCTTGCTTTTCTCCTGTGGCACAGACCAAAATGTAGCCTTTTTCAGGACATGGATGGATGCCTTATGTAAAAAAACAAAATTAGATCTCAGTGAGATCTAGTTCTGCTGATATATTGCTGTGACACTCTGTACATCAAAGCAAAACCCTGACAGACCCATATTCATCACTGTTCTAGAATTACAACAATTCTTGTACAAAATATGTCATGTAAGGTGTCTATTGAAAAGTTATAGTTTTCTGAATATGATTATCTGATTTGTATACATGCCTCATTTTTGTACCTGACATTATAAATATTGAATTTGTACCTATATTTCAAATGAGTTTTCTCCTGTTGTTACTCTCACAAGGTAGTTTCCATCCAGTTTAGTCAGCGCATTGTGAATTGACTATTGAAGTTGATGGCCCCTCAGTTAACACAATGGACCGTGAAAGAAGCTTATATCCACCAGATGGACATTCCTGTGGACATTTTAGCCAGAATATGGGTGTGAATGAAGTTGAGCTTTCCCCCTTTGTATGTTATACATGAGTCTTAGTGAACTGTAGGAACACTATATGTGTACCTCAGCTTCCCTTTGTGCTGCACTAATGCCTCAGAGGTGGGAATTGGGTGTGTGGCTTTTGCTGAGGCCCTCAGGGGCAGGAAAGGCTACACAGATATCTGCATGTCTTCAGTGGATGGAGCCCTTTGTAATCTGAGACCCAGGAGTGGGATGCAACCAGGTGACACTTTGCCCAGAAAGCAGACAGGGGAGGGTTACTTTTTTTTGATAACATTCACTTCCATGTGTGTATTGAGGTTCCCTCAGCTGTGTCAGTGGCCCAGAGAGGCAGACCCCCAGCTGGTGAGGAACCTCCGTGGGGACATCCACCAGCTGTATATAAAGCTGTTCCCATTCTCCAACCACTGCAACTGGGAGTCTCCTGCTATTGGAGCCGGGTTCATCCTTCTCTGAGCGGATGAGCTAAATTCACATTGTCTTACTGCTGGGGGGATTGCTGGTGAGTCAGGGGTCTTGGGGAAACTGACTTCTTCATGGTGGAGTCTCTTCAGCCGTTATACCAGAGGAGAAGAGTAGCTTACAGGAGCATGTACGGGAAAGATCACCCTGTTCAGTGGGGAGACGGGTTCACTCACGTGGCAGCTCACAGTGCTGAGCATACAAAGCCCTGATGCTCAGTGGTCTCTGGAAGTGTGTGAGTTAAGGGTTGTGTTAGCTAATACGTAGATGTTAGGAATCATATACAACACTTTACTGGGTATTATGCACACAGCATTAGTGTTGGGAAGATGTTAACTCAGCGCTCTTCTCACAATTCTGTCCACCCATGCCGAGTGCCCCACTGCACTTTGTATAGCCGTGACAGTTTGGCCATTAGGAAACAAGAGGCTGTCAAAGGTTCGATGTCTAGGGTTGGCAGAATTAAGTTTTTATTTTTTTATCATTATGAAGGTTAATCTCTTTGTTTTTAAGCATTTTTATTTCTTTTATCAATTTATATTTCCATAACTATTTTGCATTTTTATAAATGTTTATTGATTTAAATTTTCACAGTTGCCAGAAACTGTCACACAATCAATAAGTAACGCCAGCAGACACTGAGATTCAAGAACTTAAAGTTGTATAAATGTAAAAATGTATAGCCAGGCTACTCGAGCCCACAAGAGCGTTTGATTTAAGATTCTTCACTTTGTATATTTTGATATTTGATGTTAACAATTTGTGGTTTGATTATCATCAATGCAACTATTTTTCATCAATTTGTGCCTGTGACTGATGGTTCTCAGGACATCCAGGACTGTGAGTCACCTCATTAGCCCCTGCCTCAGTGAGAGGGAATCTCGCTTCTGGAGGCTGAAAATCAGGTCCCTGACACTCAAGTACTCTCCTCTGGGCCAGCCCTGACTTTGCATTGCAGGTTAATAGGAGCACCCCAGTCCCCAAGTCCCATTGAATCAGTCCCCTATGATAAACATCCCTGACACTGGCTAGTCACAGACATTCCAGATTCACTGCCCCTGAAGAGCAGTGTCCCCTGTTTATCAGTCTTACCTTAAACCGCTGCTCCTGTGTTACACACAGCGCTAGTAATAAAAACAAAAATTGGTTTATTTAAGAAAGAATAAAGATTTAACTAGAAACAGGAAAGAGTAATGGAAACAAATGGTTACATTGCAAAAGAAAATCATAAAATACAAACCTAGCTCTACACTTATCCTTTCTTATCCTACACAACCTTTCCTATCTAACAAAGTGGATTCTTCCCCCCACCCACCACCTCCCAAGTTCAGTCTGTTGCAGAGCTAGCTGGTTTCACAAGATCCAGGATCCAAACGTTCAGGAAAAGATTCCCACTCTGCAAAGCATTTCCTCGGTGGATGGATACAGAATGCTTCTACTTCTTTGTGCTAGACTGAAAACAGCCTTTTGTTTCTAGTCACGGGCAGGGTGAACCCCTGTCTGGCTCTCAATTATTATTTTATTTCCTTTAAGTGGTTTTGATTCTTTGTGATTGCTTCTGATGGTTTTACATTGAAAGTCCTAGTGTTTGTGCAAGGCTAAAGAATGCAGATTATCATGCATCTGAGGAAGTGAGTATTCACCCACGAAAGCTCATGCTCCAAAACGTCTGTTAGTCTATAAGGTGCCACAGGATTCTTTGCTGCTTTTGCATTCTCATTGTCATTGTTGATGATGATCTTGACCCGTTCGTAAAGTGCTCGGAGATGTGCTGATGAAAAGTGCCATCTAGGAGCAAGGTATTTGTTGTTGTTGTTGTTATTATTAATTATTATTATTACTACTATAGTTACTGACGTGCCTCAAAGGGCTCTACTCTCAGAAGCATTTTCTGAAAATTAGATCCAACCAAGGAGTCTAAAGTTGGTCACCATGAAATGAATCACTTTCAGAATTCTTGGTTACACATGTTAAGGCCTGAAAGGACCAGTCTGATAATCTATTCCAGTATAACACAGTCCCTAGAATTCCGTCCAGTGATTCCAGCCTCCCACGTGGTACCTGGTGAGTGGATGCCTCTTTCTAAAAGATACACTCTAGTTCAACCTTGATTTCAGGGTTTGAAATGATAGAGAATATACTGCATCTCTTAGTAAGTTGCTTCAATGATCAATTACCCTCATTAAAAATATGCACCTTATTTCCTGATTGTCTTGGTTCAGCTTCCAGTTATTGGATCTTGTATGTCTTTGTCTGCTAGATGAAAGACCCTCTCGCATAAGGGATTTTCTCCACAAGGAAGGAATTCCATTTTGTGACCAAGTCAATTGAATCTACACAGATTGAAAGCAAGATGACTCTGACAGTAAAGCCTGATTTTCAGCCCTGGGATCATTCTTGTAGCTCTTCCATGGTCTTTTGCTGATGTTCCTGGATCCTGGGCATATCACTTTATCTCTCTGTAGCTCAGTTCTCCATCTGTAAAATGAGGAAAACCACATTTCTCTCTCAACCAGGAGATGCATAGACATTACAGCAATAGGGGCTATATAAATACCTTCATAGATCACATACCTGTTGTTGTTCCACTAGGTCAAAAATAACATGAACAAAGAACAAAAGGATAGCTAGGTTGGGTCAGACCAAGGGTCTGTCTAGCCTAGTATCCTGTCTGCCTATAGTGGCCAATGCCAGGTGCCCCAGAGGGAATGAACAGAACAGGTAATCATCAAGTGATCCAGCCCATGTCATCCAGTCTCAGCTTCTGTCAGTCAGATATTTGGGGATACCCAGTGCATGGGGTCAAGTTCCTAACCATCTTACCTAATAGCCATTGATGGACTTATCCTCCGGGTACTTATCTAGGGGTTTTGTTTTTTTTAACCCTGTTATGTGTAACCCCCAAGGAGGTGACCTAGATTCCTGGGGCTCTGTCTGCTGGCAACTCAGAGAAAGGCACTGTCCCTGTTAGGGAGGGGGAGTCAAGGCAGACTCAGAGTCTGCCCAGCAACCAATAGGGAGTGATATGTCCCTCCCAGGGAGTTCAGAAAAGGGGAGAAGCCATTATTTGAGTCAGTCTGGAGCCAGCCAGGGCAAGGACAGGACTGGCTTTGTGGGGAGCTAGGGAGTCCCAGGCCTGAAAGCGAAGTCATAATCACATCACGGTGATGAATATGGGGGGCAGTGTCACAAAAGCCTCCTCAGCTGCCATGGAACCTGCATATAAAAAGTTCAGGTACTTCAAGAAGAGACAACTGGGTGGTAGCAGACATGGGGGTGAGGGAGATGACTGGGTTGCAGTCACGAGGCCAGGGAGGCTCTGGGCTTCTCTTGGAAGCCATTGCTACTGTCATAAACAGATAGCTAAGGGTTAACATCTCTTTCACCTGGAAAGAAGTAATCTGAACACCTGACCAGAGGACCAATCAGAAAACAGGATTTTTTCAACTCTGGGTGGAGGGAGTTTGTGTCTGAGTCTTTGTCGGTCTGCCTGCTTTTCTCTCAGCTATGAGGAGTGATTTCTATTTCCTGCTCTCTAATCTTCTGTTTCCAAGTTGTGAGTACAGAGATCATGTATTTACATGTCTATAGTTGCTGGAGTGCTTTGAATTGTATTCTTTTTGAATATTCTTTTAAGCAATTGACCCTGTATTTGTCACCTTAATACAGCGAGACCATTTGTATGTATTTTTCTTTCTTTTTTATATAAAGCTTTCTTTTTGAGACTTGTTGGAGTTTTCTTTTCTGGGAAACTTCAGGGAAATTGAGTCTGTACTCACCAGGGAATTGGTGGGAGGAAGAAGTCAGAGGGAGATCTGTGTGTGTTAGATTTACTAGTCTGATTTTGCATTCCCTCTGGGTGAAGAGGAAAGTGCTTTTGTTTCCAGGATTGGAATTGCAGAGGGTGGACTCCCTCTGTTTAGATTCACAGAGCTTGTGTCTGTGTATCTCTCCAGGAGCACCTGGAGGGGGGAAGGGAAAATATTTATTTCCCTTTGTTGTGAGACTCAAGGGTTTGGGTCTTGGGGTCCCCAGGGAAGGGTTTCGGGGGGACTAGAGTGCCCCAAAACACTCTATTTTTTTGGGTGGTGGCAGCAAGTACCAGGTCCAAGCTGGTAACTAAGCTTGGAGGTTTTCATGCTAACCCCCATATTTTGGACGCTAAGGTCCAAATCTGGGACTAAGGTTTGACATGGTGGCAGCGGTTACGGGATAGACAGAATCCAGAAGCCAGTAGGAATATTATATTTTTCTTTTCTCTGCTAAGGGCTTTTTAGCAGAGAGAAACAGTTTGATTTTAAAAGGGAATCAGAGAGAATTTTTTTTTCTGCTCTCTCTGGCAGTTTGTGGCTTGCATAGTAAGCAAGAAGCCATTAAGAGGCTGTTCAGGGTCTTTTGTCACACAATAGCACTCCCATTAGGAGTCAATTACCAGCACTATATACATGCAAATAAAGTGGTTTTTCTGGTTTGCTTTACATTGAAAACAAAGGGCAAAAGCCCTGTTGCTAGGCAGACCCCAGGAGGCAACAGAGCCTGCAGTTCAGAAGATAAACACCAGAGGGCACCCCAACACAAGAAAACAGGAACCATGCCTACCAAGACAAAAATGGAGGCCGAAGAACAAATCAAAGAAGCTGAACACAGGCGAGAACTGGAAAAAAGACTACAAGAGATGGAGCTGAGAGAAAGAGAAGGAGAGGCAGCCTACAAAAGAGAGCAAGCAGACAAAGATGCAGACCACCAAAAACAGCTGGAACTCCAGAGGGAAGCCCACTGACAGGCCATGGAATTAGAAAAGGTTAAGCAAAACACAGCCAACCCTAACAACCCTGCGCCAATGATTGTTCCACAGCACAGGAAATTTCCCACCTACAAGGCAGGTGATGACACCGAGGCCTTCTTGGTAGAGGTCAGCTCAGCCCTCAGGCTGCTCTAAACTCCACTGAGGCAGGGAGAGAATGGGCCAGCAAATCAAACCCCTGTAACTGGCTCCTTGCCATCCCCGCTCTCTGGAGCACAACGGGGAGCTCTGCTGGCACAGCAGAGAATCCAGCTGGACCTGTCACCACTCAGATGGCTGGAAGGCTGGTTCTGTGCTCCAGACACTGTTCTGTGACTCAAGACAGCTGGGTTTGATTCTCTTTCCATGTGTCACCGTGGCCAAGCCATTGGCTGTCTCTGAGCCTCTGCACAGGTGGATAATAGCCCTACCCTGCCTCACAATGGTGGTGAGAGGATAAATACATTCACCCTAAGCTCAGGGCTCTGTCAGGGTTCCACAGAGCTACACCTCTGACATTAGTCTATCAAAGGCCACTTTTCACAGACTCCTATGACAGCTGCTTCTGGGAACCCCCATGAGTCCAGCTCCTTGGCGTCTGTGGGGGTAGATGTGGGGGCGCTCAGGCGTGACAGTGAGGGGTTAGTAGTAGATTTTTGAGGTGAGTGCTGCAGCATCACGGGGATTGTTGTTAGTCAGCCATTGAGGCTGAATTGGTCTAACTGCCGAGCAAGGCCACAGGGGGTTCATCTTAGACAGTCTGGCTCAAAAGAAGGAGTCTGAGGGCAAAGGTTACTATGGGGACTGGGCCCAGGCTCAGAAAAGGCTGTGTTATGGGTTTGGTTACAGAGATCCCCTTGGGACTATCACCTGATGTTCTGAAATTACCTCTGAGCCAGTTTTCTCTGCCAGCTTGGGACCTCCAGAACCCTGTCTTGTTGAGCCAGACATGCTAGCCTGCTCCAACTCAGACCTGGGGGCTGGGACATGCTCCTAAAACTGCAGGTTTTAGCTGAAAACTGCTCAGCAGGTTACCTGTCTCCAGCACCCAGACATCCAGTTCCCAAAGGGATCCAAACCCCAAATAAATACGTTTTACTCTATATAATGCTTATGTAGGGCAAATTAATAAACTGTCCACCCCCTGTAACACTGATGGAGAGATATGCACAGCTGTTTGCTCCCCCAGGTATTAATCACTTACACTGGGTTCACTAATAAACAAAAATATAAAAAGTAGGATTTACGTGGCTTCAAGTAATAACAGACAGAACAAAGTAAGTCACAAACAAAATGAAACAAAACACTCAAGTCTAAGCCTAATACATTAAGAAACTGATTGCAGGTAATATCTCACCCTCAGAGATGTTCCAATAAGCTTACTTCGCAGACTGGACTCTTTCCTAATCTGGGCCAAATCTTTTCCCCTGGTATTTTCTTTGTTAGATCCAGCAGACATCTCAGGTGATAAGCAGGAGTTTTCTCATGACTGGCAGCCCCCTCCCCTTCCTGCTCCACCCTCTTTTATGACCTTGGTACAAGGTGGGAATACCCCATCTCTTTGGTTACCTGCCCCCATGCTAAATGGAAAAGTAGCAGATCTAAGATGGATTTCACCACCATGCAACATGGCCACATGTCTCCAGTCTCTTCAGTCTTCACTCCCTCCACCACCCCCGGCTGGCCCCCATGCACACAGGAAGGCCTGCAGGCAAACAAACCATCCATCATCAACTGTCCTAACCAATGGGAGCCATCAAGCTCCCAATGCCTCATTGAGGACCCCCAGCCGGCGCGACTACAACAGTGACACAAGTCCACATCCCATCTCCCCAACTCCAGACACAGAAACAACACATGCATACAAATAGGATGTGCAGACGACAAGCTTTCCAATCACATCGCACAAAAGACTTCTCACATAAAGCACGTTCCAGCCACATCACACTTACACTCACAAGCATACCTCCCCAAGCACATGGAATGCAACATCACAGGCTGCTTCCACAAGAAAGGGGCAAACAGATGGGAAGATGGTCTCAGAGACACAAGGAAACTAGGATGGATCCCAAGAGCTCCCTAGCTTCCCAAAGGAATGTAAGTTGGGCCAGGTCTGTTTCTATACCTCCAGAACAAACCCTGTCTAACTTAAGTTGTTGTGACACATGAGATAAGTGAATGTAGATGTGTGACTGCTGTCTTTTATTTTAAAACCTTTTTCTCTGATGCTTTCCACTGTTTGCTAATAAAACTATTATTTTTAAGGAAGCTGGGGGTGACTGTTTAGCTCTGGTCACAAAAGTCAAATGGAAGAGACTAAGGTTTCCAGTCAGACCTTCTTCGTGATAAGCATTTTGCGTAGTTGGGATTATGTTCCCAACTCGAAGAGTGAGAGAATTGTGATATTCATCTGAAAACAGGAAAGAACCTTGTTTAATGGGTAAGGAGCTCATATATCCTGGTTTTACTGTGACAATCCTGATTTTTCTTGGTCAGCCTCTGTCCTTGTTGACTGCTTGTCGTTGTAGTAAGATGAGGCCCTGAAACATAAACTCTTGCATCAGAGGCCTGGTATGAGGCCTAAGGCCTAAACTAAAGTAATGGTCAAGACTTTGCTAATATAAAGCAAAGTTAAGTTGTGAGCAAAAAGCAGGCCCTGCTCACAGAAGCTGACCAGAAGAGGGCTGATGTTGCTGTCATGGTATAATCCCCACTCTGAACCTTAGCGTCCAAAAAGATGGGGTACCAGCATGAATTCCTCTAAGCTCAATTACCAGCTTAGAACCTGTAGCGCTGACACCAACCAGGAATTCCAGTGCCTGGTACACTCTGGTCCCCCCAAAACCTGGCCCAGGGACCCCCAAGACCCAGACCCTCTGGATCTTAACACAAGGAAAGTAAACCCTTTCCCTCACCTTTGCCTCTCCCAGGCTTCCCCTCCCTGGGTTACCCTGGAAGATCACTGAGATTCAAACCCCTTGAATCCTGAAACAGAGAGGAAAATGCACCTTCCCCCCTCCTTCTCTCTTCCCCTCCCAGATTCTTCCTCAGAGACAGTAATCCTGGCACTGAGAGAAATCAGCCTCTCTCTCCCTCTTCCCTCCTTTCTCTCCACCAATTCCCTGGCGAATCCAGACACAGTCCCCTGGGGTCTCACCAGAATAAAAAAACAATCAGGTTCTTAAACAAGAAAAGCTTTTAATTGAAGAGAGAAAAACAGTAAAAATGATCTTGTAAATTTAAGATGGAATATGTTACAAGGTCTTTCAGCTATAGACACTGGGAACACCCTCCCAGCCTAAGTGTACAAGTACAAATTAAAATCCTTCCAGCCAAATACACATTTGAACTCCTTCCAGCCAAACACACATTTGCAAATAAAGAAAACAAGCAGAAGCCTAACTTGCTTTATCTATCTAGTACTTACTAGTCTGAATCTATAAGAGCCTGTATTGGAGACACTGGAGAGAAACCTGGTTGCACGTCTGGTCCCTCTGAGCCCCCAGAGTGAACAACAACCAAGCACTAAGAGCACAGCACAAAAACTTCCCTCCCTCAAGATTTGAAAGTATCCTGTCCTCTGATTGGTCCTCTGGTCAGGTGACAGCCAGGCTCACTGAACTTGTTAACCCTTTACAGTCAAAGAGATATGAAGTACTTCTGTGCTATTAACTTTCGTTATCTGTTTATGACAGTTGCAAATATACACATCCCTAAAAGGTACTGAGTACTAGTAATATAAACGTGTGCTAGGATGGTACCAGAACATTCCGGTCCTAGCACATTCCACATAGATAACAAGGAACACGCTGACTCATCCTAAAGACAGGGTCAACAGGATAATAAGATGGATAGAGTTGTTTCTATGGAACCAATATGTACAAGTTAATAGGAGGCACCTTAATACGTAGAGGGGTTGTACCTCAATACGTTGGGAGTGATGTGTAACTTTTTTGTACTAGTGTTTAAAAATGTACCTCTGAGGGGTTTCCTTGTCTGGCCTAGGGGGCAGTGGAAAATCCCACCACTGACTAAGCTGGTCCATTGTCAGGGGACAGATATTTGTATTATGTACAGTAGTATGTCAATGGTATGTATGTTCGGTAGAGTCTATGGGAAACAGTTCTAATAATGTCGAGCCAATGTCAATGGTGCCTGTCTCATCTTTAGAGTCATCAGTCTGCCCCAATACAGGGAGATTCCCACATCTGAGCCATTCCTTTTCAGTGACAAATCCAAGGAACTGTCCCATATTGAGGTATCAGTGCAAGAGGTTGTAATGCTGCATCCTATATTCATCATAGTATTGTGATTATGAGAAGTTGATGGCATAATTATGATACCTTTGATACAAGATATGTGTTGTGAGGTGTCATTGGAAAAGTTACGGTTTACTGAATAGGATTATCCTATTTCTGTGCACATATCTTTTGTGTACCTGAAGTTATGAATATTTACTATGTATCTGTATTTCAAATGTGCTTACTCTGGGTAACACCAACACCTAGCCTCTCAGGTGAAGCTAGACAGGGCTGATGGCTCATAAACCAAGTTAACTGACCATGGAAGATGTTAGTCTTCCTGTGAATGTTCCAGCCAGCCTATGAACAATGGCTGTCATGACTCAACAGGGCATGCAAGGGCATGGGACCAGAGCTCATGGCTCTGAACTCTATATTGGTACCTGTATTTTTCCACAAACTGGGCTGAGAACTTGTCTTAAAATAAATGGTTCCCACCATATGGAAAAACTGTATGAGGTGGGGACTGATCCCCTCTTTCTACCTCACACCCCACACAAGAGAATTAGAAAAACCGAGAAAGAAAGACTGAATTAGGGGAAGTGCTGATCCTAAGCTAAAGGGATTTCTAACCTCTGTATGGAAACCTGGTGCACTACACGTGTCGTCAGAAAGGATGAGAAATTGCTATTTCAAAACCTATCTATCTAGTATGTTAGCCTTAGTTTGCAATTTTGTTTATTTGCTAGGTAATCTGGTTTCATCTGTTTGTTATCACTTGTAATAATGTAAAATCTATCTCTGTGTAGTTAATAAACATGTTTTATCACAACCAGGGTGTTTTGATTGAAGCATCTGGGAAAATCTCAGCTCTGTGAACAAAGGCTGTTACATACCTTTCCCCCATTCAGTGGAAAGGGACATATATTAATAAATCTGTACAGATCCCTGTGCAGCGCAAGATGTTATAATTCTGGGTTTAGACTGCAGCAAGGGTGCAAAGCTGGGGAGCTGGGAAATTGTCTCCTGTTTGTCCTTGAGCGGCTTAGGTAAAGCACTCAGGTAGCTCAGCTGGGTGGGCTGTTCAAGCAACACAGAAATCTGACATTCAAAGAGAGCTCAGAGTATAAAAACCATGATGTCCCGAGTCAGGATTTTTCAAGGGCTCCCATTTCTAGAGGTGCTGTGTGCTCTGGGCCCAATCTTGCCAGGGGCTGAGGGAGAGGAGACCCCACAGAATATCAATGACTAGTTCCCAAATCACCTCAGGTTTATTACTCTTGAAAATTTAATCAGCAAATGCATTTTCAAAGGGTTTATTCTCTGGCTCGATTGTGAAGGCAGGAATTCAGAGCTGTGTTGATCTGTGGTAACAGATCCAATAGGGCATATTTCGGCTTCCTGACTGGCTGAGGGCTTCAGCATTTCGACACTGTAGATACCCATCAAAGTTAGAGGCTACCCATATCTAACTCCTCTTTGGTCTCTGAGTGCCACATGTCAG
This sequence comes from Gopherus evgoodei, assembly GCF_007399415.2. Lineage (NCBI taxonomy): Eukaryota > Metazoa > Chordata > Testudines > Testudinidae > Gopherus > Gopherus evgoodei. The sequence continues at coordinate 2,949,666 of NW_022060038.1, forward strand.
GCCTCGTAGTCTTTCCTTACACAGGGTGGAATCCTGCTATCCTCCCACCCTTAGACTGCGCCCTGGGCTACAGCACACTGCGGGCTGACTGTGGATGCTGAGCAGGTCTGTGTGGGTTGGCACCTGTGATTTTTCCCTTTGGGACTGTGGAAGTATTGATGAGACTAATGACCAGCCAGCCTTCTTGAACCAAAATACTGTTTAATATGAACCGAAGGAATAACGTGTAACATGGATGAATAGGAGGGTTTTCAAACAACAGTCTTCACCCGTTTCTGATCCCAAGTCTTCCTGCTCTGAAGGGGACCCAGGCAGGCTGTGCACTTTCAGACTTCCGCAGCATTGTCTGTGCCTGTCAGTCTGAAGAGCTTCTGAGTAACAGCTGGCCAACCTCTGGACAGACTCCTAGCACTGGTAAAACAAGCTGTGTAATGTGGCTGGAATAAGATCTTCCCTGCTTGAAGCTCCAGTGTTGTCTCTCAACCTCCCTGGGGTGGTTACTGAGCGATGGCTTTTCTTGAACTATTCCTTCCCTTCCTTCTTGTTTTCTAGCAGCCTGCTATTAAACTAAGCTGAACCACACTAGTTTTGCCTTATATAGCCATAACATAAACATCCCAATCATTAATCCAATATAGCCATACAGCAAACATCCTAAGAACTGGGTTTAACATACACATTCATTAGTGCAGCTCAGCTCCATGTCTGTCACAATGCTGTTCCCGAGTGCTATGGATTTTATGAATACAGAACATAGATAGTCAGAGAGAGAGAGAAAGACAGACAGACAGAGAGCAATAGCCTACTTTCATGTGTGAAAAGAAGTTTAATTTCCATGAATACTCCTGCATTTGACTTTCAAATTCATTTCCTGCAAACCCTCATCATGCCTGAATTACAGATGCTGGGGTTACTATGTACTAGAGAGTGAGAGCTCAGGGAATGAATATTTTCTCTACTGATCCCAATGCTTGTTGTCACTGTGGATACAGGCTACAGACTGATAGAACAGAACCTGAGAAGAATCAGTCAGCTATTAACCCAGAGAGAGAGGAGCTTCCAGACTTTTGTTTGCTGGCAAATGATTGAATGAGGGCTGATGAAACACGCCACATTTTAGGTCCCACTGTAACCTTAGAAATCATCTCTGAAAGATCAGCAGGAAAGAATGGGCACACACGTGCGTACAAAAGTACAGATGTGTTAATGTTATGCCATAACTTTTCATTGTTATATAAATAAATTAGAAACCAAACTTTCATGACAGCATGTATATTGTAAGCCAATGGCAGAGCTGTTGGAATCTCCACAGGAAGGAGCAGTGGTAACTTTATTGCTTACTTGGTATTGCTTTAGAAAGCATTTTAGAAGAACTCCACATACTGATTGCAATGGATTTGTGCTGTTAACTCTTTCAGTGAACAGCTGTATGATACTGTCTCCCAGTAACTGACCAGAAGCTGTGTGTGACACTTACATTCAGGGTCATGAATACAATCCTTCTGCAATACCCAGGCAAGGCTTCTTAAAATATCCTGACCGAACAGAACCGCTGGTCTGGGTTTCAACAAAGAATAGAGCTGAGGTGCAGGAAAGGGGAGTTTCATAGTGCTTGTATGCATGGTGGAAGTAACTTGCACACTCAAATGGATATTAGTGCAAACCTAGTGTTTGCACTATTTACTCCTTTCTGACCCCAACCCCTCCTCCACCCAGCTAAGTAACTGTCTGCTTTAGCTTCTTTTACTTTGCCAAATACCTGTGTACTTTTGAATGGGAATAGGCTGCAGGTCCGGCAAAGATGAAAGGAATCCTATGGGATGATTGAACTCTTTGGATTCAATCAACATTGGCCAGGAAAAGCACTTCAGCTTCTCTTGAAGGGTTTCTTGGCATTCAGAATGTATCACCCAGAGCATTTGGTAAGGAAATGTTAATAGACCCTGGTTCTGATCGAATTCATACATGTAAATCTGGAATGATGCAGTTGATGTCAATGTTATTGAATTCAGAATCTGGCCCTAAGAATTTATCCTAGATACTGTAAAGAGGCAATGGTAGAATTTGAAGCCTCAGGAGTGAAGAAAATAAAATATATAGCAAAGACAGATGTTTATAAATAGCTTCAGTGCAGGACAGATAAACACAGTAAGGATTTTCACCATGCACCTCCCATGTGTTTTCACATGTCATGATACAATGGGCCACACTCAGAAGTGAAGGGCCAGAAAGGGTGTCTGGAAAGGTCACAAATGTAAAATTACACAGCGCTCAAGCAGGCTGCGGAACTCCCAGCCACAAGATATCAATGGGGCCAAGAGCTTAGCAGGATTCAAGAAGGACTGGATGTTTATATGGGTAACCAGAAAATCCAAATACAGTAGTGAGAATTGTTTTTAAAAAGTCAGAGAAGGATCCTGAACTTTCCTGATTTACACCAAAAGATATGACTAGCTAGTGGATGTCAGTGGAAAATTTCCCTGGGAACAAGTTACCTCATAGCTGCCTATTGCAAGGCTCTTTCTACCTTACTATGAAGAATCTAGACCTGGCCACTAAATACTGAGCTAAATGGACTACAAGTCTGATCTAGTCTGGCCATGCTTGTCTTCCAATAGATGGTGTAAATCCAAGACTATATTTTTGCTGATCATCCTTGAGCTTGTGGGAGTCTCTAGACAGGCACTGAGAGCAGATATATGTCTCATTAAATTTAACCTAGTCTCCTTTTTTTCCTTTCAGGAAGGAAAGCTCAAAACTCCTCAGTACATTATGTCAGCTGTCAATGACACCAAATTCAAATTTGCTGTGTTCCTTCTCACTGGGATACCTGGGCAGGAAGACATCCATCTCTGGATATCTGTCCCCTTCTGCTTAATGTATGTTATTTCGATAGTAGGAAATTCAGTCATTTTGTTCATTATAAAAACAGACCCAAGCCTCCATGAGCCCATGTACATTTTCCTTTCCATGTTGGCTGTCACAGACCTTGGCTTATTAATATCCACCATACCAACAATACTGGGCATATTCTAGTTTGACTCTAGGGAAATCAGCCTTGATGCCTGTTTTGCCCAACTGTTCTTCATCCACTCGCTTCAATGCATCAAATCTTCCATGCTTTTGCTGATGGCCTTTGACCGCTTCATCGCGATCTGTAACCCACTGAGATATGCTTCCATCTTAACCCTGCCGAGAATTGCCAGAACGGGAATGGTGTTTGTGCTAAGATTCGTGGCCCTAATATTCCCACTCCCTTTTCTCGTGAAATGGTTTCAATACTGTCGAGTCAATGTTCTCTCCCATTCCTACTGCCTGCACGAGGATGTCATGAAGATGGCCTGTGCGGATATCACAGTCAACAACATCTACGGCTTGTCTGTTGCATTTTTAACAATGGGGTTGGACTCGCTGCTCATCTTCCTCTCCTATGTGCTGATCCTCAAAACAGTACTGAGCATCGCATCCTCCACAGAGTGCCTCATGGCCCTGACCACCTGTGTCTCTCACCTATGCGCCGTCCTGCTGTTCTACATACCAGAGATTGGGCTGGCTCTGATACACAGATTCAGGAATAGCTCTTCTAACTTTCTTCAGATTCTTCTGGGCTATGTCTACATGATGATCCCGCCCCTGATAAATCCAATCGTGTACAGTGTGAAAAGCAAATACCTTCGTGCAAGGATAATCAGGGCATTTGTGAAGTGAAGGGTCAGTTCATCACCTGTCTCCAGCACTGGTGACAAAAAAAACATGAGCGTTGGTCACGACCATTTATTCCATCCTGGATCCTCTTCCCCCTCTGCACCTTCCTGCGCCCCATCTCTTCCCACAAGACTTTACCTCCTCTTTACCCAAGGCTCCGTCTCCTCTTCAAGCTAGAAGTTAGAAGCTAGAAGCCAGGTGATTGTAACAGCTGCCCAGGGAGTCAGCTACTTTGAGGATTCCCAGACTCTCTACATTTTACCTCCCAGAATGTACAACCCAGGGAAGGTGGGGAGTCTGGGGCTCCCCGCAGTAGCCTGGGCTCCTGGGGAAGCTGCTACCATGGCCTGACAGTGAGGGATAGATAGTTGGTTTCTGAGGAGAGTGTTGGAATGTCACAGGGTCATTGGGAATTTCAGCACAGTCACCAAAGAGGTGTTTGCCAGCCATTCAGACTGAAAGGGACTAACTGCCAAGCAACAGCCACGGGGGCTTCATCTTAGACGGTTTGGCTGGGAGAAAGCATTCTTAGGGCAAAAGTCACCTTCACACCTTGACCTTGGCCCTGAAACATGGACATGGCTGAGCACTACAGTGACTCCGCCCAGGCTCACACAGGTTTCAGCAAAGGCTGCTTCCACAAGGAAGTGGCAAAAAGAGGGGAAGATTTTCAGAGACATAGGGAAAGTAGACTGTGTCCCAAGAGTTCCTTTGCTTCCAAAAAGAATGTAAATTGAGCTAGTTTTGTTCCTCTATCTCCAGGGCAAAGGCTGTCTAAATTAGCTTGTAATGATACATGAAATAGAAGAATGAGGACGTGCGATAGCTGCCTGCTATTTTAAAACCATTTTCTCTAAGGCTTTGTGCTGTTTACTAACAAATCTCTTTGGTTTAAGGAGGCTGGGGGTAACTGTATAGCTCTGGTCAGAAGCGCTCGAAGGGAAGAAATTGAGGTATCCTGTCAGTCCTGCTTGGTGATAAGCATTTAGCATAGAAGGGGTGTTGTTCCCAGCCTGAAGAGTGGTAAAATTAGGATCATAGGAACTTAAGAATGGCCATACCAGATCAGATCAATGTTCCATCTAGCCCAGTGTCCTATCTTCTCACAGTGGCCAGTGCCATGTGCCCCAGATGAATGAACAGAACAGGCAATCAAAAAGTGATCCAGACCCTGTCGCCCATTCCCAGCTTCTGGCAAAAGAAATAAAAAAGTCTAGGAACACCATCCTTGCTCATCCTGGCTAATAGCCGTTGATGGACCTGTTTTCCATGAATTTATCTAGGTTTTTTTTTGTACTCTGTTAAAGTCTTGGCCCTCACAAAGTCCTCTGGCAAGGAGTTCCTCAGGTTGACTGTGTATTGTGTGAAGAAATAAATACTTCCTTTTGTTTGTTTTAAACATACTGCCTATTAATTTCATTTGGTGCCCCCTTGTTCTTGTGTTAAGTGAAGGAGTAAATAACACTTCCTCATTTACTTTCTCCATACTTGTCATGACTAAATTGTAATATTCCCTCAACACAGGAAAGGACATGGTTTGTGGGTAAAAAGAGCATTTATCCCATTTTCACTGTGACAATCATATTTCTTCTTGGCCAGCATATATTCTTGAATTTAGAATAGCAACTTCAAACCACAATTTGAGGACTTCAGTAACTCAGACATAGGTTTGGGGTTTGTTACAGGAGTGGGTGGGTGAGATTCTGTGGCCTGCATTGTGCAGGAGGTCAGACTAGATTATCATAATGGTCCCTTTTGACCTTAAAGTCTATGAGTCTATGAGAATAGCAACTTGTTGAAGTTGCATCCAAGATGGCGGTCTACTCCAGACAATGATTCATAGATTCATAGAATTTAAGGCCAGATGGAACTATGAGGTCATCTAATCTGAACTCCTGCAGAATGTCACCCAGTTACCACTGTATTGAGCCCAATGAGTCGTGTCTGACTAATGCATAACTTGTGTTCATCTAAAGTGTATCTTTCTGGAAGCCATCCAGTCTTGGTTTAGAGACATCAGGGAAATCCATTACCTCTTTGGGGAGTTCGTCCCACTGTTTCAGCACCCAGATTGTTAAAAATATGTGCCTCATTTCCAAATTTAATTTGTCTGGCTTCAGTTTGCAGCCATTGGTTCTTGTTATACCTTTCTCTGTGAGTTTAAAGAGCCCATTACTACCCGGCATTTCATCCCTGAAAAAGTGCTTGTACACTGCCATCAAGTCAGCTTTCAGTCTTCTTTACTTCTACTCACTACATCCCAGTTTATAAAGCCAAGGATAAGTTGGAAAAAACAGAGGCAGAGAAAGTCCTGGCTGTATTAGTCAACCCTAGGATAACTATGAGCCACAGATGTGATGCGCCTGTGAACAAGGCAAATGAGATACTAGAATGTTTCAGCGAGATAGGGAATCATTAATATCCTTATATCAGGCATTGTTGAGAACTCTTCTGGAAAACTGGAAAATAGGGGTCACTCATATTCCAGAAAGGAGAATTCAGTCTGTAACTGGTGCAGATAAAGGCTCCAAGAATGGTCAGGGCAATGGAGGGCCTGGCTTACAAGGAGGCTTGAAGAGCTTGGCTAGTTTAGCGTAGCACAACGCAAGGCTCTGTGGGGATCAGATTGCTCTATAAATACATTGGGGTAAAGGGGGTGGTGAACACCAGGGCTGTAGATGAGCTACTGAAGCTAAAAGACAGTGTTGGCACAAGAACAAAGGGGGACAAACTGGCCAGGTGTTAACTGAGGATGGGAAGGAGAAGAGGGTTTCCGACCATCCAAGAAGGGAGAATTCTGGAGCAGCCTCCCAACAGGAGCAGTTGGGGGTGGGGCAAACAAATCATCTCATTTTAAGATGGAGGTAGACAGTTTTCTGCACCGGACAATGTGCCGGTGCTGCCTGCCATAGTAGGAGTCTGGACACATTGACCTAGGAGGTCCTTTCAAGGTCTAGGCCCCTGTGGGCCACATTCACCTATTTTGCATCAAACTGGGATCTCATGTGGAGTCACTATGACCCTGCTTTGGTCCCTGGCCAATGGCTCTGTCCCTCAATAGATTCTGGAGACATCATGATTCAGCATTTTCGTCTGGAAAAAGAATTGTCCTTGGGTTCCTGTTTAGTGATGTCACAGGAGTTTCATTCCCTGAGTTTCTAGTAATCTCAGCATACTGAGCTGCCAGCTGCCCCCTCCCCAGCCCCTAGCCCCAGAGAAGAAGGATGGGACTGGCTAGCTGGGACTACCTGCTGCTGTATACCCTGAGGAGCGAGAGGTGGCCTGGAGGTCAGGGGTACCAAGCCCTGGGGAGGCAGAAAGTAGCCCAGGGGTAGCCACAGAGCAGCCGACTGCCAAGCCAGGTGTGGCTGTCGGCGTGTTGCGGCTGAATCCCCGCCGACACAGGAAAAGCCAATCCTGCCATTGCCAGGGCCCTGGGCTGGAACCAGGGCCCTGGGTGGAGTAGGATGGGCCCACATCCCCCTGCCATCCCGTCCCGGGGTGGCCGACTTCTTACACTACACCGGGAAGTTCCTGCTCTGGAGAAGGAACCTCCCTTACCAGCCCACTCCTAGACTGTTGCTTTGCTGGCTGCCTGAGCCCTGCCTAGGCTACAGAGAGCCCTGAGACTGTTTGTTGCTGGCAGCCTGAGCCTCGTCAAGCCCAGGCCAGAGCCTGTATGAGACTGTCTGTCACCCATCCCTATTGTGGGTCTGGGAACTAGAAAACACACAGGGCCTTGACCGGCCTTTGGGCAGAGACAAAGACCCCAGAGCAGGGGTGGCCAACCTGAGCCTGAGAAGGAGCCAGAATTTACCAATTTGCATTGCCAAAGAGCCACAGTAATACGTCAGCAGCCCCGCCTTCAGCTGCCTGCCCCTCCTCCCAGCGCCTCCCGCCCACCAGCAGCCCCACCAGTCAGTGTCTCCTCCTCCCTCCCCACACCTCCCGATCAGCTGTTTCATGGCGGGCAGGAGGCTCTGGGGGGGGAGGAGTGAGGGCACGGTAGGCTCAGGGGAGGGAGCAGGAAGGGGTGGAGTGGGGGCAGGACCTGTGGCAGAGCCAGGAGTTGAGCAGTGAGCACCCCCAACACATTGGAAAGTTGGTGCCTGTAGCCTCAGCCCCAGAGTCGGTGCCTATACAAGGAGCCGCATATTAACTTCTAAAGAGCCGCATGTGGCTGTGGAACCACAAGTTGGCCACCCCTGGACTAGACAGTTCCTGGGACACTTGCCGTGGCCAGACAAGCCCCAGTAAAGAGACAGGCTACACCTTGGGACCTGCCGCCATGGCTGCGGGATGATGTGGCAAGCCTGGAGGCAAGCAGACTGAGTGGCCCCACTCCTCACGGGACAGCGAGTGTTCACTACAGTATCCTACCAGGAATACTCGAAGTACAAACAAGTAGATACTCAAATATACACCTGTGCACATTATTTACATACATATCTATGTATGCATGCCATTTATCCACGGTATTCATCTATCATTTACCATAAGGTGTATATGTGGTGTTCAGCTGCTCAAGGAAATGATCGTGCAATCCCTCATACATATCACTGTATATATCTACATTAACGAGAGAGAAAATATCATATTGCCTCTATAGAAATCAATGGAATACCCACACCTTGAATACTGAATAAAGTTCTGGTTGCCCCATCTCAAAAATAATATATTTGAATAGGAAAAATACAGAGAAGGGCATCAAAATGTTCAGCGGTATGAAACCACTTGCAGATGAAGAGAGACTAAAATAACTGGGACTGTTCAGCTTGAAAAGGGGGGATATGACAGAGGTCTATAGAATCCTGAGTGGAGTGGAGTAAGTGAATCAGGAAGTGTTACTTACCTATTCACAAGAACCAGGAGTCACCAACCGAAGTTACTAGGCAGCCGGTTTAAAACAAACAAAAGAAAGTACTTTTTCACACAATGCACAGTCAACGTGAGAAACTCATTGCCAGGGAATGTAAAAGCAGCAAAGAATCCTGTGGCACCTTATAGACTAACAGACGTTTTGGAGCATGAGCTTTCGTGGGTGAATACCCACTTCATCAGATGCATCTGAGGAAGTGGGTATTCACCCACGAAAGCTCATGCTCCAAAACGTCTGTTAGTCTATAAGGTGCCACAGGATTCTTTGCTGCTTTTACAGATCCAGACTAACACGGCTACCCTCTGATAATTGCCAGGGAATGTTTCTAAGGCCAAAAGTAAAACAAGTCCAAAAAAGAATTGGATAAGTTCATGGAGGTTAGGTCCATCAGTGGCTATTAGCCAATATGGTCAAGAATGCAGCCCCATTCTCCGGGTGTCAATAAACCTCTTACTGCAAGAGGCTGGGAGCAAATGACACAGGATGGATCACTCGATAATTGCTCTGTTTTGTTCATTTGCTGTAATGTAGCTGCACTGGTCACTGTGAGAAGACAAGACACTGGGCTAAATGGACCATTGATCTGACCCAACAAGGTCATTCTTATATTCTCAAATTGTTCCACTGCTGAGTGTGTTGCTGCAGACAAGCCATTTCTAGGGGCTTTCTCTGTTATACAGCTGGCATAGCCATCCTCGCAGATGTCCAGAAGCAACTCAATGAGGCAGGCTGAGGCGAGGTGAGTGCTGCCACCTAGGGGTGTGGTCCTGTGGCACGAAGGACAGAGGTTCATGGTTTCAGCTAGAGCTGGGCTGGGAAACAGAGGTTTTTTCCCCTCCCATGAGAAAATATTGACCCAAACGAAAATTTTCTGGGGGGACATTTCATAGAAAATGGATCATTTTTCTCTGAAAGCTCAGCTGTCATGATACTGCCCAGCTGAAGCTATCTGGATCCCTAAGAGAGTTTTGGCAACTTTTCATCTGCTTCATCCTCGTAAGGTTGCACGGACGGAGTCTATGGCTGAACTCTGAAAAGCTCAAAACCTCCCGACAGTCTATGGCTGGGGTACTGTGTCCATCAGTTACTCTAACCAGCCCTCTCATGTCTGTGCAGCCCCCTCCACCCTGAACAAGGGCCCTTCACCAGACCCTGCAGGCAGTGGCTACTGTGACAGGCCCTGGTGGCATGTCTCTGAGGAGCCTGTGCTAGCAGGGAGCTGGAGAGGGTCCTACAGCAGTTGTAGAGGCCCAGAGATTGTGGGTGGAGGGGCCTACACAACCAGTTGATCACTGCAATCTATTCATTACTTTGGGGATCCCTGAATCCTGGATCCTCATTTCAGTCCTCAGGGAGAAGGGAAGGGACTTCCCCTTCTGGAATGATCTGAGGGAAGTTTGCATGTAAAGAGTCTTGTGGACTCCCTGACTTGCCCCCTGGGTTTGTAATGAAGAAAAAGGAGCTGCTGGGGAGAAATCTGGTCCTATTTATAATTATTATTCTATTTTATTTAATTTCAGCAAGATCACAGATGTGACAGCATCATCGTTAGCACGTGGTTGCCTCTGAGGTAGTCATGTGACTAAACAGAATCATATGAACGGCAATGACAAGCCCATATCCCAGGAATAGAGCCTGCAGCAAGGCTGGTGCTGCAATGGAGATATACCTACCTATCTATCTATCTCATAGAATTGGAAGGGACCCCAAAAGGTCATGGAGTCCCACCCCCTCTAGCAGGACCAAGTACTGATTTTACCTAGTATCCCTAAATGGCTCCCTCAAGGATTAAACTCACAACTCTGGGTTTAACAGGCCAGTGCTCAAACCACTGAACTACCCCTGCACTTTGGTAGAGTTAGCTCTGATCCCCTGTAATTTGGCCTCCTGCAGTTTGCCATTGGTCATGATGGGGTTAAAGCTTGAGTAGACTAAACCAAGCAGCAGACATTCCCTAATGGCCAAGTGGCCCCCAAGGGAATGTGCAGACATGCTTCATAAACACAGTTCTCTCTGTATCTGAACAGACACTGCCTGCTGCCTGTGCTACCTCTCTGATGACTCCTTGTCCTTTATGGTGAAGATCTCTGGTTTCAGTGGCTCCACGTCTAGCTGTAACTGGGTATGTTGGCAGGTTTCACTATCTTTAAAATACAAAGTGAAGGGTAAAGGCTGTGAGCTGTTTCCATTTGCAAATGTTCTGTGCAGTGGCAGAGGACTCAGCTGGGCTGTCAGGGTGACTCAGTGATGGACTGGAGGGCCGACAGCGCTAGGTAGCTTGCGAACCCCTCCCCTACATCTGCCCATACTCCACTGTTGATTATTTAAGCTACACAGAAATCTGAGATCCAAAGCAAGCTTGGAGTTAAAACCGCAATGCCCCAAGTCAGGATTTCTCAAGGGCTCCCGTTTCTAGATGTGCAATGTGCTCTGGGCCCGATTCTGCCAGGAGCTGAGCAAGATGAGACCCCAAGGAATATCAGTGACGCGTTGCCAAATCACCCCAGGTTTATTTGCTCCTCAATTGCTCCTCAATTCAGAGCTGTGTTGCTGTTGGTAACAGGTCCTATAGGGCTATTAATGTTTCTGACTGGATGAGGGCTCCAAGTTTCTACCCTGTAGATTCCACTCAGAGTTACAGAACTACCTACACATCTGCCCCCTCTATGGTCTCCGAGATCCAGATGTGAAGCCTTGTACCCTGCCCTCTCCTGGGGTGGAATCCCACGATCCTCCCACCCTCAGACTGGGCTCTGGCTATAGCACAGTATTGGTCAATTGTGCTTGCCCAGCAGGTCTGAGTGGGTTTGGCACATGTGGCTCTCCCCTCAGGAAGGCTGTGAGTAGTGGTGAGAAGAGTGACCAGCCAGCCTTCTTGAAAAAAAATACTGGTTAATCAAACAGTAGGAATAAAGCGCAACATGGGAGAATAAGAGGGTTTTCAAATAACAGTCCATACAAATCTCTGGCCCCAAGCCCTCGCACTCTGATGGGGACCCAGGCAGACCGAGGGACTTCAGACTTCCCCAGCGGTGTCTGTGCCTGTCAGTCTGAAGAGCTTCTCAGTAACAGCTGCCCCAGCTCTGCACAGACTCCCAGCACTGGCAAAACAAACTGTGTAACATGGCTGGAGCCCAGAAACAGGCTCTTCCCAGCTTGTAGCTCCGGTGAAGTCTCTCAATCTCTTGGAAGTGCTCACTGAGCAATGACTTTTCTTGAGCTGTTCCTTCCCATACTGCTTGTTTTCCAGCAGCCTGAGATTAAACTAAGATGAGCCAATATAGCCATGACGTAAACATCCCAGTAGTTAAGCCAATATAGCTCTACAGCAAACATCCCCAGAAATTGGTTTACCAGACACATTAATTATTGCAGATCAGGACCATGTCTGACACGATGCCCTTCCCAGTGGTATGCATTTTATTAATATAGGACATAAGCAGCAAAAGAGAGAGAGGGAGAGCAACAGACTGCTCTCATGTGTCAAATTAAGTTCCATTTCCATAAATACTCATGCTTTTGCCTTTCATATCCAAGTCTTTTAAACCCTCATCCTAGTTGAAATAAGAGGTTCTGGGGTTACTATGTACAAAAGAGTGAGAGCTCAGGGAATTAATATTTCATATACTGACCCCAATGTCTGTTCCCGCTCCAGCTACAGGCTACAGACTGACAGAATAGAACCTGAGGAGAACAAATCAGCTATTAAGCCAGGGACAGAGGAGACTTGAATAAGGGCTCAGAATGAGATCTTTTCAGATTCTGAAGAACTCTAGATGACAGATGCAACATTTTAAGCCCCAGCGAAAAGATCTCAGAAAGAAGATCAGAGGGGAAAGAATGGGTTGACATGTGTGTGCTAGAGTTTAGATGATGTGTAAATGTTATGTCAAAACTTTACTTTATTATAAAAATATTCCAGACATACTTTCATGACATGCAGGTATATTGAAAGCCATGGCAGAGTTGTTGGAATCTCTACAGGAAGGAGCAGTGGTAACTTTACTGCTTAATGGCTTTTGTTTTAGAAAGTATTTCAGAAGTACCCCGCATACTGTTTGCAACGGGTTTGTGCTATTAACTCTTCGTTCAGTGAACAGTTGTATGATTCTGTATCCTAGTAACTGACCAGAAGCTGTTTGTGACACTTCCATTGAGGGGCATGAACACAATCCCTCTGCAATACCTGTGCAAGACTTTCTGAAACATTGTGGGAGAACAGAACCATTGGTGTGTGTTTCAGCAAAGTGTAGAGCTGAGGTCCAGGAAAGGGGAGTGTAATAGTGGTTGTATATAACTGATGTCAATCACCTCTTACACAAGCATGACTGAGTAATTTGCACACTCAAGTGGATATTAAAGCAAAAGTAGGGTTTTTTAACTATTCGCCCATTTGTGACATCATCCCCTCCCCAGCCCCCCTTAAGTAACTGTCAGTGTTCGCTTCTAGTTTGTCAGATACCTAGAGACCCTTGCACGAAAAGAGGATACAGGTCCTGTGAGGATGGACGGAAGCCTGTAGGATTATAGAACTCCCAAGATTCAGTCAATATTGGCCGGGCACTTCAGTTTCTCTTGGAGGGACTCTGAGGAGGTCAAAGTGCATCTTTGGGAGTTTTTGGTAAGGGAAAGTAAATACAGCTTGGTTCTGATCAAGTGCACACATGTAAATCTGAAGTGACAGTGATGTAGTTGAAGTCACTGTTATTGAATTAAGAACGTGGCCCTTAGAATTTATTTCATCTACTGCAAAGAGGGAGTGGTATAATTTGGACTCTCAGTAGTGGAGAAAATAAATCAACATATGTATTGAGGCAATGTCACACGTCTATAACTAGCTGCAATGGACATTTTCTCCATGCACTTCCCATGTGTTTTAAGAAATCGTGATACAATGGGCCACACTGAGAAGTGGAGGGCCAGAAAGGGTGTCTGTGGGAAGACCACAACTGTACAATCACATAGTACCCAAGCAGGCTGCAGAACTCCCATTCACAAGATATAAAGGGGCCAAAAGCTTAGCAGGATTCAAAGAGGGACTGGATGTTTTTATGGGTAACCAGAAAATCCAATAACAGTACTGAGGATTTTTTTTAAGTCTTGGAAGAGCTCTAAACCTTCCTGATTTATACCACAAAATATGTCTTACTAGTAATGTCACGAGGAAACGTTCCCTGGGAGCAGGTTATAGCTGCCTATTTCAGAGCTCCTTCCTCTGCAGCATCTGGAACTGGCCACTGGATATTGGGTTAGCTGGACTGCAGGTCTGATCGAGTCTGGCAGCGCCCACCTTCCTATCAGTGGGATAAAACCAAGACTATGCCTCCCTGCCCTGAGAGCAGAATGATGTCTCATTAAATATAATTTAATCTCCTTTTCTTTTTCCTTACAGGAAGGAAAGGTCAAAATTCCTTGGACCTTCCCAGTACTTTATGTCACCTGTCAATGACACCCAATTCACATATGCAGTTTTACTTCTCACAGGGATACCTGGGCAGGAAAAAGTTTATCTTTGGATCTCTGTGCCCTTCTGCTTAATGTATGTTATTTCGATAGTAGGAAATTCAGTCATTCTGTTCATTATAAAAATAGATTCAAGCCTCCATGAGCCCATGTACATTTTCCTTTCCATGTTGGCCATCACAGACCTTGGTTTATCGATAGCCACCATGCCGACGATACTGGGCATGTACTTGTTTAACTCTAGGGAGATCACCCTCAATGCTTGTTTCACCCAGCTGTTCTTCATCCACTCGCTTCAGTGCATTGAATCCTCCATACTCTTGTTGATGGCCTTTGACCGTTTCATCGCAATCTGCAACCCACTGAGATATACCTCCATCTTAACCCTGCCAAGAGCAGCCAAGATGGGACTGGTGTGTGTGCTAAGAGGTATAGCTGCAATGTTTCCACTTCCCTTTCTCCTGAAACGGTTCCAATACTGTAGAGCCAATGTCCTCTCCCATTCCTACTGCCTGCACCAGGAGGTCATGAAGATGGCTTGTTCAGATATAACAGTCAACAGCATCTATGGCTTGTTTATTACACTCTTAACAGTGAGTTTGGACTCACTGCTTATCCTCCTATCTTATGTGATGATCTTCAAAACAGTGCTAAGTGTTGCATCCCATGCAGAGTGCCTCAGGGCCCTGAATACCTGCGTCTCTCACCTCTTTGCCGTCCTGATCTTCTACACACCAGAGATCGGCTTATCTATGATACACAGATTTGGGGAAAGCTCTTCTCACTTGCCTCCAATTCTCCTGGGCTATGTCTCCATGCTTGTTCCACCTCTGATGAACCCAATCATATATAGTGTGAAAAGCAAACACCTTCGTGTTAGGATAATCCGGGTGTTTGTCAAGTGAAGAATCAGTTCATCACTCATCTCCAGTTACTGCCACCCTTTCCATCCTGGACCCTTCCAACAGAGACAATGTATTATACTGATTACCACTCTATAGAGAGAGATTCAGAGGGGATCTAAGGCTTGGAGCAATGGGAAAGTGGCTGTCTCCACTGGCTGGTGAGGCAGGGCAGGGCACTGGGGGAAGGAGAACAAAGAAGGCAGCAGCATTTACAAAGTGACCGTGTTCATGGAGAGCAAGGGGACCAATGGGATGTTGGCCCATAGAGAATCTTATGAGTGGCTGCTCCGACCTCAGAATTTCTGTTGATACAGTCAATAAAGAGAAGGGATGTGGATGTTGTTTCCCATTACACCTGGTCTGTCACTGACCTATCTCTGGTTAAACATCCAGAGGCCAGGAAAAAATCCTGCAGAGCTGTTCTGCAGTCACAGTCCAGGCCCTTCCTTAGTGCTTTGGGTGCTGTGTGATCCATGGGGTTGCACCAGCTGTGGACAGGGGCTATTCAAGGAGCACAGTCACCCACCATTTCCCTGTACTCTTAGCCAGTTGCTTGTGACTGAGTTGTTTCAGAGATATAACTAACACAGGGGACCCAGGAAAAGCCAGCCCCTTCACAAAGGAACAGCTATCACAGCCCAGATACATACAGAAGCCATTTCCCCTCTGTGATCCTGCCCCATCCCTTTTTCTTCCCCCTTGAGACCCTACACTCTGCTCCTTCACTTCCCCTGAGGCCCCACCCTCTCTTCTGCCCCATCTCTTCCGTCAAGACTACTGTGATGGGCTGAGTTACAGAGATTCCCCTTGGCACTGTCATCTGATGTGCTGAAATTACTGTTACCAGATTTGCCCATTATTTGGGGGTATGATCATTTATTTCGGTTACTCTTCGGGGAGGTGTCTGTAATTCTATCAATGTGCTGCTTGTGTCACGTGTGTTTTCATACGGAGCTCTACTTCTCCCTCCCCATGAAGCGATCCTGCAGGACCTAGGTTCCCCAGGGCGGGGTTCCTCCAGCCCCAGAACCAGATGAACATACACACATAGACAGTAACAGAGCAAGTCTGAGTGGACCGTGTTCATCAGCACTGTCAAGCTGACCCCATATATGTCCCTGGACTCTCTGGGCTGGAGGAAGCAGCACTTTCAAGCAGCCCCCCCGGCCCCCTTATATGCCCCTTGGCTCAATGGACTAGGTCAAGCAGCACTTTCAAGCTGTCACCCTTATGTGTCCAAGATTCAGCACATCCCTGTCCCCACTCTCACATGACAACTGGACTGGCAGTAACCTACTGGCTGAGCAAACCCCACAGTACATTGGGCGCTGCAGGGATCTTTAGCTTAGGTAAAGAAGCGTTGCTGTAGAGGGAAGCTAAAAACACACAAGAGTACAGTTCAGCAAGGGAGAGAGAAGCAATCAGCTTAACCATGAAAGTTATATATTGAATACTAGTGATAACTACACAAGGAGCCTAAACCAACATAACCTACATTATTACAGGTTAATACCTAAGGTAGAAAGGAAAACAGAAAGAGAGAAAGAGAAAGAGATCTCACTGCTCCCTGAAGCTTGAACTGGTCGGGGTTCCCAGGTGATGGCGGTAGCTCAGGGTCCTGAGGGCAGGAGACAGGCAGAGCCCCCAGCACGATCAGTCAGCAGCAGATGGAGTCCCAGTGGAACTGATGCAGAGTTTGGATCTAAGCATCAGAACACTGACTGGAGGGTGAGTAGGGATTTTTGTAGAGAAAATAGAATGGTTCAAGGGAGAACAATGGATTTATTTATGGGTAAACTGATGACTCAAGGGTTTTCTTTAGGCTAGACAATAGGAGCTTATCTCTCTTGGCTATGGGTGGTGTTTTCTTCCAGGGAGCTCCCAATGCAATTAGGCTGCTTCAGCATTTTGGATATCAATCAAGGATTTATTACTAGAATTGGTCTGATAACTGCTGAGCTGGGTGTGGGCAGGTGTAGATTCTTTAACGTCTGGAGCAGAGAGTCCCATGATGCAGTGCTTCCCTGCTTTTTCTGGTCCCAGAGTTCAGTGTGGTTCTCTGTTCTCCATTCTATATGCAAATTGAGATGTATCCCTGTCCCATCTTTCATGCAGATGGGGTTAGGGGAGTTGTCTCTGTGCTTCATTCTGTATGCTAATGGAGATGTCTTAATCTTGTCACTCTTGTCAGGAGGGATCTAGGTGTGTCTTCCATCTACCTTTCATTGCTCTCTGCAAGTCTTTTCTCTGATGGGTTTTGGTTTAAGCAGAGGCTTGTGTGTGTGTGGGGTGGGTATCTTTCATGAGTCATACAGGCTGGACACTGCACCGTAGTTCCTCAAGAACACAGAGCTAACTGGTATCATAACCTCTGAGCCAGGTTTTATCTGAAAACTGATTAGCAGGTTTCCTTTTTCCAGCACCCAGACACCCAGCTCCCAATGGGATCCAAACCCAAAATAAATCAGTTTTACTCTGTATAATGCTTACACAGGGTAAATTCATAAATTGTCCGCCCCCCCCCCATAATACTGATAGAGAGATATGCACAGCTGTTTGCTCCCGCAAGTATTAATCACTTAAACTGGGTTTATTAATGAACAAAAGTGATTTTATTAAGTATAAAAAGTAGGATTTAAGTGGTTTCAAGTAATAACAGACAGAACAAAGTAAGTCACAAAAGCAAGATAAAACAAATTTGCAAGTCTAAGACTAATACATTCAGAAAATGATTACAGGTAATATATCACCCTCAAAGATGTTCCAATAAGCTTACTTTACAAACTGGACTCTCTCCTAGCCTGGACCCAATCCTTTCCCCGGTACAGTCTTTCTTAGTTCCAGCACACCTCTCAGGTGATAAACAGGAGTTTTCTCATGACTGGCAGCCTCCTTTGTCCGCTTCACCCCCTTTTATAGCTTTGGCACAAGGCAGGAACCTTTTGTCTGTGCCTGTCCCCAACCCTGCCTCCTCCATGGAAAAGTACAAGGATTAAGATGGATTCCAGTGTCATGTTACATGGTCACATGTCTCTGAGACCTCTAGTCTCCATTCCTCCTGGGCTGGCCCTCATGTACACAGACAGGCTTGCAAGTAAACAGAGTCATTCACAGTTCATTGATTTCTGAAGCAACCTTAATGGCTTCCACTTGATATTTTTACATCAGAGATACAGGTTTATATCTCATTCTCCTAACTTCAAACATAGAACTAATATATACAAACAAATGGGATGAACACACTTAGTAGATTACAAGTTTTCTAATGACACTATACAAGAGACCTTTTGCATAAAGCATATTCCAGTTACATTATATTCATAGGCTGGGTTTGATATCCTTCCCCTGTGTGGCCATGGGAAAGCCATGGGAGCCTCTGCATAGGTGGATAATAGCCCTTCCTTGCCTCACAGAAGTGGCGGGAGGATAAATAAATTCCAAGTGCTCTGAGATCCTAGGATCAGGGCTATGTCAGTGTTACACAGAACAACTTCCCTCACATTTGTGTATGAAAGGCCTCTTACCACAGCCTCCTGTGACAGCTCCTTCTAGGAAGCCCTGTGACTCCAGTCCCTTGGTGTATGTGGGAGTGTGTGTGGAAGTAGTGATCAGTCTGGAGGAATCAGCTTGGCTATTTATTCATTACACTCAATTTGTTTATAGGTAAACTGATGACTCAAGGGTTTTCTTTAGGCTAGACAATAGGAGCTGATCACTCTTGGCTATGGGTAGTCTATGGGGGATGTGGGGGAGTGACAATAATGCAGTAGGTAGTGGTTTTATGAGGCGAGTGTTGGAGCATCATTGGGATGCTGGGAGATTCAGCACAGTCACCGGACTGGTGTTTCCAAGCCACTGAAGTGGAATGGGTCTAACTGACAGGCAATAAAGGAAAGAATTTCTGAGGGGCGTGTTGAGTCTAACTGCCAAACAGTGGAACAACAGCCATGGAGGTATCATCTTAGATATCCTGCTGGGAGAAAGCAGTCTGAGGGAAAAGATCAGCTCCACACCTTGGCCCTGTATCACGAACATGGCTGAGCACTGTGGTGACTGGGCCCAGGCTCACGCAGGTTTCAGCAAAGGCTGCTTCCACATAAAAGGGGCAAACATGGGAAGATCCTGTGACAATCCTGATTCTTCTTGGCCAGCGTCTACCCTTGTTGAGTGCCTGTCAGCATTCAGAGGAGCAATTTGTTCACTTTTGTATCCAAGATAACGAGCCGTTCAAGACAATGATTCACAGAGTAATAGAGTTTGAGGCCATAAGGTGCCATTAGATCATCTGGTTCAGATGTTGTCAAATGGGGTCGTGTGCCATGCTGGAGTGTGTGTGGAAGTATGTAGGGGAGAGGAATTGGAAGCTTTAGGGAAAAATCTTTCTGTGCACATTCTACTCCCAGCAATGAATGACTAGCCAAGCTGATTCGTCCAGATGGATCCAGTCCTCAGATGGGGCTGTGGATTTGACTTTAAATGGTGCTGTGCATTTTGATGGATTTCTGTTAAGCTCACATAACATGATAAAAAGTTGTTGTTGTCTGTACATGGATCCATTTGCTATGGTGCTGTGTGCACATTTCATTGCAAATATCAGGGAGGAAGGAGAGCTAGGCAGGCAGTGGCATTTACAAAGGGATTGTGTTTGTGGAGAGCCAGGGGAACAGTGGAGCTATATCGGTGGCTGCTCAGACTTCAGAATTCCCATTGATATAATTAATCAAGAGAAGCGGTGTGGATGTTGTTTCCCTTGCACGTGGCCTGTCCCTGTCCCATCTCCAGTTAAAAATCTACGGGCTGTGAAACAAGTTGCACAGCTTTTATGCAATTGCAGTCCTGGCTCTTTCTGAGAGCTCTGGGTGCTGAGTGATCCAGTAGTGCTTCAGGAGTCATGGACAGGCTATTCAAGGGGCACAGACACCCACCCTTCCCCTACACCCTCATCAGTGTGCTTGTGACTGAGTTGTATCTGACACGTGATTAATGCAGGAGCCCCAGTGGCAGACATTCAGGCAGCCCACTGCTCCTGCATTGACGGCTGTGCATGCCGCACACCCGCTGAGCCCAGAGCTGTGTGTGTGAGAGACGGTCTGATGCACAGGAGTCCTCAAAAGAGACTCAGGCCCAGATTCTCTCCCTCTCTCCTCCATTTGTACTGCCCCAGTAATGCAAAGATTTGGAAATGACCTCAGCTCCTCCATAAAGGCCCAGCTAGTTCCTATGCCAGCTCAGCCCATTCGGAGTAGGATGACCACCATTTCAAAAGTCAAAATGAGACACATGGAGGAGCCCTGTCCCCCTTCAGTGGCACCACCCCTGCCTCTCTTCTTCCACTTGAGGACCCACCTCTTCCTCCATGGCCCCGACGCTGCCCAGGCTGGAAGCTGGAGCCTTGTCATGGCAAGAGGTGTCCAGAGAGTTCTGATGTTCCACCTTCCCTGGGCAGGAGGGTGAGGAGACCCAAGAGCATCCCCTAGCTTGTGTTCCCACCCACCAGGACACACCACACATTGAAGGTGGAGATTCTGGGACTCCCAACAGTGGCCTGGATCATTGGTCAGCTCTTAGCACAGCAAGGCCTGAGGTAAAGAGGAGGAAAAGAGGGAAGAGCCTCAGGAGGAGGGGAGGAAAGGGGGTGGCTGGATCTAAGGGGAAAATGAGCCGGGGATATGGTAAACCTGAACCAATGCAGACCCCAGCAAGGAGGTCGTGGAGAACTCCTGAATAAAGGAGGAGGATGGGCCTGGAGGGTAGGAGAGGCACTTAGCTATAGCCCAAGTTACTGTGCCATCTGAGTACTTCTCAATCTATAATATATTTATCAGTACAACTCCCTGTGCAGCAGGCCATGCTACTAACACCACTGGGCAGTTCCCAAAGCCAGAAAGCACCACTGTGATTACCTAGTCTGACCACCTGCATAGCACAGGCCAGACCTCCCCTGAAATAACTCCTAGAGGACAGTTGTTAGAACAACCTCCTGTCTTGATTTAACAATTGTCAGTGAGGGAGAATCAACCATGGCCCTTGGTAAATTGTTCCCATGGTTAATTACCCTCATTCTTAAAAATGTAAAATAAAAAAAATGACACCTTAGTTCCCGTCTGAATATGTCTAATTCATCTTCCAGCCCTTGGATCATGTTATAACTTTCTCTGCTAGACCGAAGAGCCCATTGTTAAATGTTTATGCCTCATGTAAGTACTTACAGACTGTGATCAAGTCACCCCTTAACCTTCTCTTCATTGAGCTAAATAGATCGAGCTTCTTCAGTCTATCACTGTAAGGCAGGTTTTCTAATCCTTTAATCATTCATGTGGCTCTTCTCTGAACCCCCTCCAATTTATCAACTTCCTTCTTCAACTGCAGACGCCAGTACTGGGCACAATATCCCAGAAGTATTCTCACATGTGCTAAAGACCAAGGTAAGATATCCTCTCTGCTCCTACTAGAGACTCCCCTGTTTCTACTTCCTGGATTGTACTGGCTTTTTCAGCCATAGCATACCACTAAGAGCTCAGGTATTGTTGAGGCATAGAGGGATTAAGTGAGTTGCCCAGGGTCACAGAAGAAGTCTGTGGAAGAGCCTGGAACTGAAGTCAGATCTTCTGAGTCTCAGTTTTGCACTTTAAGCCCTAAACCATCCTTTCTCCCTGGGGTTATTGGCAGGGGAGGGGGCAGCTGGCAGTTCAGCATACTGAGATTACCAGGAACCCATGGAACTAAACTCCTTGACATCATGAAAAGGGAGCCTCAAAACAATGCCTTTTCCAGATGATAACACTGTGTTATGCTTTCCCCTGAATCGATGTAGGGACAAATCCATGATCCAGGGCACAGAGCTAGGGCACAGAGCTGGGTCACAGTTGACAAGTAACTCCATGTGATCTCCTGGTGTGATGTAAAATGGGCAAATGTGACTCACAGAAACATAGTCCTGGAAGTGACCACTTAGGTCAATGAGCTCAGTCCCCTTCTACGTCATGTGACCCCAGCATACTATTCGGTGCATAAGCCTTTGTAAGCAGGTTCTGAATGAGTTCTCCCCTAACAGCTATCCGGGAGGGGGAGAGACCTCAGAAGGAAACTGTATTCACATGAACACACCTAGTCTGTTTAGGTATCCAGTAGATAGAGCGGTGTTGCTCAAAGTGATCAATTGTGGCTGGTCTTAGCTTACAAATCACTGCAGTGCTGAATGCAGGGGTAGTGAAATGTTTTAAATGTTATTGTCTTTATTGTACAAACGAAGGGGAGAGAAACTGTGCTTAACCTGGCCCAAATAAGGGGGTCATCCTCAGCTTCAAAAAACTCGTTAGACCAGGGGCTCAAATGCCAGAGTCCTGTGAAAATAAGAGGAGTGGGGACAGGTTTAATATCAGCATCCTAAGTCTTGTTTAAGTTTTCTCTTTGCTGTTCAAAAATAGAGTTGTATAGGCTCCATTGGCAGGAGGGTGTTGAACTGTCTATGGGCAGCCAGGAAATCCCTGGGGAAGGTGTGTGTGTTGCACCTGCAGGGCCCCCACTGCTGCCCCTTTCCCTAGTCTAGGGACTGTCCCCCTTCCCAGCCCCTATCACACTACCCCCCTATTGCAGGTTATTTTGCATGAAACTTGAACAAGTTACTCCTCTGAAACCTGACAGGCACTCAACAAGGATAGAAGGCCAAGAAGAATCGGGATTGTCACAATAAATCCAAGATATATTATCTACCTACCCTCTAAACCAGATCTTGTCCTATCTTTGGGGAATCTCACAATTGTCCCACTCTTCCAACTGGTAACATCACCCCATCTATGCTAAATGCTTATCACCAAGCAGGTTCAACTGGACACCTCAATCTTTTCCCTTTGGGCACTTATGACCAGAGCTATACAGTTAGCATCAGCTTCCTTAAAACTAGTCGATTTATTAGCGAACAGCACAAAGCATTAAAGAAAATTGTTTTAAAATACCAGGCAGCTGTCACAAGTCTACACTCATCTATCTCATGTATCACTACAAGCTAAGCTAGATAGGTTTTGCTCTGGAGATAAAGGAACAGAACTGGCCCAACTTACATTCCTTTGGGAAGCCACGGAGCTCTTGGGGCACATCCTAGTTTCCCTCTGTCTCTGAGAGGATCTTTTCATCTGTTTGCCCCTGTAGCAGGGAGGTGTGGCCTCCCTCAGAGAGTGACAAGGAGAGACCAGAACACACCTGCTAGTGGGCCAAACAAGGGGCACATCTGCCGTGCTGGAAGCGGAAGGGCAGGACAGGAAGGGGAAGGACCATAGATGGGCCCCGCAGCTCAATTGGTCTGGAGCCACCACAGGAGACAGAAGCAGAGGAGCTTCCAGGGCTGCCTCCTGAGGACTGGCCACAGTTCCCTGGGCAGCTGGCCAACTGAGACTCTTAGGAGATGTTGGGGTTCCTGCCTATGGCCAGCATTCCCTGAGATGATGGGCACAGGAACATGTGAGTAGGAGAGTAGGAAGCAGCGCAGGGAAACCATGGAACCATCTGGGAAGTGGCCTGATACAAGACAAGTGTTCAGGCCCTTTGCTGGGACACAGGAGTTGAGCAGACCCACATCCACCCTGCACCCCATTCCCACAGTCTCTAGCTCCTAGACTTTATTGGTGCTCATCCTTACCTGGACCACAAGTCTGCTTAGCCCACCTGCCTTGATTGCTGGCCAGAGCTGACCCATAGGTTTCCTGTCCTGCCCTTACAGGGATTTGTCTACAAAAAGGATAGCTCAGTGTTTTGAGCATTGGCCTGCTAAATCCAGGATTAGGAGTTCAATCTTTGAGGGGACCACTTAGGGATCTGGGGTAAAAATCAGTATTTAGTCTTGCTAGTGAAGGCAGGGGGCTGGACTCAATGACCTCTCAAGGTCCCTTCTAGTTCTAGGAGATAGATGTATCTCCTCTTATCTCTCTGTTGGGCCTGGGGCTCATGGATGGCTTAGCTGCTCTGCCATGATTGCAGGATGGAGCCCACTGTTTGGTTCCTGCCCCACTCTGGCTGAGGGCCAGGGGCTCAAAGACTATTTAATTTCTCTGTTCAGCTTGCAGGTCCTAGCCTACCACTCGTTGGATGCTGTACTGTTCTGCTTGGCCATAGGACTAGAACACAAGGTGTAGGTTATTCCCCATGTTTTGAGCTCACCTTTACAGGTATGCAGGAGAGGGATGACAGACAAGGAGGGATGGCAAAGCTGCCTACAGCCCCTTTCTTGTGAAGTAGCCTTTTCTCAAAACCTCCCTGTGTGAGCAGGACTGGCTCCAGGTTTTCTGCCACCCCAAGCGGCAAAAAAACAAACAAACAAAAAGCTGAGGCAGAGCAATTGTGCTGGTCCAGTCCTCGTTGGCAATTCAGCAGCAGGTCCTTCATTCTGAGAGGGACTGAAGGACTCACCACCGAATTGCCACCAATGACCCAGATGTGCAGCCTCAATAGCGTCTGGAGTGCCGCCCCTTGGTATTAGCCACCCCAAGCACCTGCTTCTTTAGCTGGTGCCTGGAGCCGGCCTTGTGTGTGAGCCTGGGCCCAGTCGCCATAGTGTTCAGCTGTGCCCGTGTTTCAGGGCCAAGGTGTGAAGTTGATCTTCATCCTCAGACTGCTTTCTCCTGCCACACCATCTGTGATGAGGGCCCCATGGCTGTTGCTCAATTCTTTGATAGTTGCACCCATTCAGCCTCAATGGCTTTGTACCGGTGTGGCAACTCACCGGCGCTGCGCCTCCTGCTGGTCGTCCAGGGAATTAGCTCACCAGCCTCCAGAGCGCCTTCTGCAGGCCGATGTCTCAGCTTGCCACTGGTCCCGGTGTCCCTCCTGGACCCCAGTGCCTCTTCTCTCGGGGTTCTGCCACCTGCAGTCTTGTTGGGTCTCCCCTCCCCGAGGAACCCCCAACCCTCTATCCCCACCTCACCTCAGTCTTTGGCTACTGCCAGTCCCCGTCTAGCTCCCACTCACTGGGAAGGACTGCAGCATAATGGCCATTCATCATTGGCAAGGAGGGTTTGGACCTGCTGCCTCTGCTTGCCCTTGGGCTGCCTCATTGCAACCCCAGTACCTTTTCTGGGCCTTTAACAAGGCCTGCAGCCTGGGGGTTTTCCAGGCCGGAGCTCCCTAGTTCTTCGGGCCCTTCCCCAGCCCTGCTCCACTTTAGGTACTCTGCTCAGCTCCCAGCAGCCAGGCCCATCCCTCTCAACCTCTAGAGAGAGAGACTTTGAGCTCCAGCCTAGCAGCCCCTTTATAGGGCCAGCTGCTGCCTGATTTGGACATGGCCCAGCGAACCTTTAGTTCGCAGCCCCACCCCTCTCCCAGGTCTAGCTTTATCCCTTTCTGAGCCAAAGCGGGTGACCACTTTGCTACAGGCTTGCAAGCACCAATCTGGTGGCCCTGCTGAAACCCCCAGGCATCCCAGTGATGATCAGGTCTATTTGCTGCTGGAAATTCAATCAGCAAATGCATTTTCAACAATTTTACTCTTTGGCTTGATTGTAGATGCAGGAATTCAGAGCTGAGTTGCTCTGAGGGCACACAAGCAAGTCTCATTTTATATGAGGGTTCCGTTCCACGGTTAGCGCTGTGATGGGGCAAGGCCAGATGGCTACAGTAAAGTACTGAGAAACAGGTATGTAAGCCCCAGGCTAAACAAATCCTTAGGACCATGGTAACCAAATGGCAGTTGCTCCAGGTTAATCAAGGCACCTGGGGCCAATTAAGATCTTTCAAGAAGGCAGTGGAGATAACTACATTGATTAGAACATCTGCAGCCAATCAAGGCAGGCTAATCAGGGCACCTGGGTTTAAAAAGGAGCTCACTCCAGTCAGGCAGGGAGGAGCCAGAGGAGAGGAAGTGCGTGTGAGGAGCTGGGAGCAAGAGGCACAAGGAGCTGAGAGTGAGAGGCTGTGCTGCTGGAGGACTAAGGAGTACAAGCGTTATCAGACATCAGGAGGAAGATCCTGTGGTGAGGATTGTGGAAGTACAGAAAGAACTGACATGGATTTGTAGGGGATCTTAATGCATGACAGTCTCTGTTAGCCAGAGTTAGGCTAGCTGTAACCCTAATAATGGGAGATTTGTAAAAGCAAGGATTGTGTGAGGCGAGTGGAAAAGAACTGTGTGAGAAGTTGTTTTTCGACCTTGTGTAGATAATACAATATGTAGACTGGCGTCTCTTAAGTGAGGAAAACAAGATATCAGGATGACCCATGTCTAAACAAAATGCAGCTGTTGCTTATTATTGTCTATAACAAAAGTATAAATGCTTGCTGTAATTGTTTACCTGTTGAGAGACCTGTCTAGGAAGGGGAGACCCTATGTCCTAGTGCACTCTCTCCCTGTTGTAGCTGCTAAACAGAATAAAGTATCTGACTCTGCTGCACCCAAACAAAAAGCGAGAACTGAGTTTTTCTCCGACAGGATAAAGAAGCTGTTTGGAGGAGGCCATGGGGATGTAGCCCAGGGAGTTGTAGCTGTCATGCAGCTGTTACAAGAGGCACTATAGACAGCTGCAATCCACAGGGTCCTGGGCTGGAACCCGGAGTAGATGGCGGGCCCGGGTTCCTCCCAAACCTCCCAACTCCTGATCAGACACAGGAGGAGTTGACCAAGACTGTGGGGAAGATCACTGAGGTGAGCAAATCTGCCAATAAGCGCAGGACCCACCAAGGTAGAGGAGGAACTTTGTCACAGCGCGTAAAGCGAAAACCACGTATGGTGAAACACTCATTGAGTTGAATGGCGGGCGCAATCGCCTGCACTACAGATGCAGTTTTTATATTGTAATTTTTCTTTTTTTTTCCCTGTTTTTACCAACTGCACAAAGATGAATTTGCGCATGTTAAATGCGCCTAAGATGCGACTTGCCTGTATTTCTGTTTCCTGACTAGCTGAAGACTCCAGCACTTCTGCCCTGAAGTTACCCCTCAGCGTTACAGGGCTATGTTCAACTCTTTCCCTTCTCTGGTTTCTGAGGGCCAAATGTCAGGACTCGTAGCCTCCTTTCTCATGGGGTGAAATCTCACCATTCTCCCACCCTCAGACTGGGCCCTGGGCTACCGCACAATGTGGCTGTAGCCCTGAGCACTGTGCCTGCTCAATAGGTCCGGCTGGGTTTGTACCTGTGGTTGACATGTGTGTGCTAAAGTACAGCTGTGTGAATGTTATGTCAAAACTTTTCATTGTAATACAAATATTACAAACACAAATTTCATGACATGTCTGCATATTGAAAGCCAGCGGCAGAGTTGTTGGAATTGCTACAGGAAGGAGCAGTGGTAACTGTTTGCAATGGGTTTGTGCTATTAACTCTCTGTTCAGTGAACAGCTGTATGGTACTCATCCCTGCTAACTGAGCAGAAGCCATTTGTAATACTTACATTCAGGGTCATGCACACAATAACTCTACAATAGCCGTGCAAGACTTTCCAAAAAGTCCTGAGAAAACAGAACCGCTGGTCTGTGTTTCAGCAAAGAGGAGAGCTGAGGTGCAGGAAAGAGCAGTGTGATAGTTTTTTATGTAATTTACCTCCATCACCTGTTAAAAAAGCATGGCTGAAGTAACTAGCACACTCAACTGGATATTAGTGCAAACCTAGTGTTTGCACTATTCACCCATTTGCGATGCCAACCCCTCCCTCATCCAGCTGAAGTAACTGTCCATGTTAGCTTGTAGCTTACCAGATAACTACAATCCCTTGCATGGGAGCAGATGCGGGTCCTGTGAGGATGAAGGGGAACCTGTAGG
Source organism: Gopherus evgoodei (assembly GCF_007399415.2). Classification (NCBI taxonomy): domain Eukaryota; kingdom Metazoa; phylum Chordata; order Testudines; family Testudinidae; genus Gopherus; species Gopherus evgoodei. Next base: position 2,977,361 of record NW_022060038.1, read on the forward strand.
ATGATCAAACTCTCTGGATTCAGTCAACATAGGCTGGGAAAAGCACTTCAGCTTCTCTTGGAGGAATTCTTGGGGTCAGAGTGTATCACTGGGAGCATTTGGTAAGGGAAAGTTAATAGATCCCAGTTCCGATCGAATTTACACACGTGAATCTGGAGTGATGCCGTTATTGAATTCAGAACCAGACCCTGAAAATTTATCCCATGTGCTGCAAAGAGGGAGTGGCATAATTTGAACCCACATGAGCAGAGAAAAAAAGATAAGGTACATAATGAGGCAATTAAACATGTTTATGAATAACTTAAATGCAGGACAGATAAACACAATGACCATTTTCACCATGCACTTGCCATATATGTACACACATGTCATGATACAATGGGCCATACTTTGAAGTTGAGGGCTAGACACCCTGTCTGTATGAATGTCATTATTGCAAACTCACACAGTGCTCAAATACGCTGTGGAACTCTGATCCACTAGATATAAATGGGGCCAAGGGATTATCCGGATTCAAAGAGGGACTGGATTTACACTACAAAATATGTCTAACTAGTGGGTGCCTGGGGGAAACTTTCCCTTGGAGCAGTTAATCTCCTAGCTCCCTATTGCAGGGATTCCTCCATCTTCCCCTGACGCATGTGTAATTGGTTACTAAGCCAGAAGGACTGCGGGTCGGATCCAGTCTGACAGTGCCTGTCTTCCTATTGGCATATCCTATTGGGGGTGTAAATCCAAATCTATGTTTTTTCTGATCTTCCTTGAGCTTCTGGGAATCCTAGATTTGCACTCAGAGCAGAAAGATGTCTCGTTAAATATCATCTACTTTCCTCTTCTCTTTCCTTTCAAGAAGGAAAGTTCAAAACTTCTCGGACCTGCCCAGTACGGGATGTCAGCTGTCAATTACACCAAATTCACACCTGCAGTGTTCCTTCTCACTGGGATACTTGGGCAAGAAGACATCCATCTCTGGGTCTCTGTCTTCTTCTGCTTCATGTATGCTATTTCCATAGTAGGAAATTCAATCATTCTGTTCATTATAAAAACAGATCCAATCGTCCATGAGCCCATGTACATTTTCCTTTCCACGTTGGCCATCACAGACCTTGGCTTATTGATAGCCACCATACCGAGGATACTGGGCCTATTCTTGTTTAAACTCTAGAGAGATCAGCCTTGATGCTTGTTTTCCCCAGATGTTCTTCATCCACTCTCTGCAATTCATTGAATCCTCTGTGCTCTTGTTGATGGCATTTGACCGCTTCATCGCAATCTGTAACCTGCTGAGATATGCCTCCATCTTAACCCTGCCGAGAATAGCCAAGATGGGACTGGTGTTTGTGCTAAGGGCAGTGGCAGCAATATTTCCACTCCTCTTTCTCCTGAAACGGTCCTAATTCTTTCGAGCCAATGTCCTCTCCCATTCCTACTGCCTGCACCAGGACGTCATAAAGCTGGTTTGTTCGGACATCACAGTCAACAACATCTATGGCTTGTTTTTTACAGTCATAACGGTGAGGTTGGACTCGCTGCTCATTTTCCTCTCTTATGCGATGATCCTCAAAGCAGTGCTGAGCATCACGTCACCAACAAAATGCCTTAGGGCCCTGAACACCTGTGTCTCCCACCTCTGCGCCATCCTGCTCTTCTACATGCCAGAGTTCAGCCTGACTGTCATACACAGATTCTGGAAGAGCTCTTCTCCCTTGCTTCAAATTATCTTGGACTACATCTACCTGCTGGTTCCTCCTTTAATGAATCCAATTGTGTACAGCATGAAAAGCAACCATCTTCGTGCGAGGATAATCAGAGTGTTTGTCAAGTAAAGAGTCAGTTCATCATCCAGTTCCAGAGCTGGTGACACAGGTCATGACCACCTATTCCACCTTGGACCCTTATATACGAGGAAACAAGAGCTACTGATCTCCACTCTGTCGAGAGAGGCTAAGACCTGATGCTTAGGGGGGCCAACCCCACCCGCAGTTGAGGGAGGACAACACTCCGGGGAAAAGAGACCAAACCAGGCAGCAGCATTTACAAAGTCAATCTGTTCGTGGAGAGCCAGGGGAACGATGCGATGTTGGCCCCTAAAGAGTCATATCTTGGAATCTGGGGTTAAACGTCATACACCAAGGACAGTCTCTTATCATCAGTCTCTGTGTCCCAGGACAAGAAGCCATTGTTCTCAGCCAATTTGACCCATGCTTACAAGGCCCGCTGGTTGCTAGGGAGATGGTGGAATTAGTGGACCCCTTCTGTTAATGGGCATGCCGGCATGGTGGGATTCAGTAGTATGGAAACCGGAAATAGTATAAGGGACTTACCATCAATCAAACCCTAACCCCTCCCCTTGGCCGCTTAAAACCTGCCCCTTGACACCGTAAGCCCTGACCACCTGTCACTGGAAGTCCCACCCATGGGGAATATTACTTCCGGGGTCAAGGAGGACATACAGCCGGAAGCAAAGTGTGTCATGTGACCCCTCTAAGAACTCCTCCCACTGCCCTCTACCAATCAGGAGGGGTTTCTCCCCCATAGGCCCACCCTGAGAGGAGATTTGTCCAATCAGGGGTGTTCCTGGGCATGGTGAGCCATCCGGAAGTGGTTCGTGTGACCCCTCCAAGAACTCCTCCACTGCCCTCTGCGAATCACGATGGGTTTCTGCCACACAGCACCGCCCTGAGAGCAGATTTGACCAGTCAGTGGTGTTCTGGGGTGGGGTGACCTGCCCAGAAGAGGGTCGTGTCACCCCTCTAAGAACTCGTCCCAGCGCCCTCTGCCAATCAGAGTGCAGCACTATCACCCCATTAGTCCCAGCAATCGGGGCAGAAGAGGCCATCTTTTACCAAGAACACGTGCTTTAGAAATCGTGGAAACATGGACGCCTTCACCACCCTGGTGAGCACTTCGGACGTTGTGTGAGCCCCGAGGGCCTTTGGACTTGTGTGGAGAAAGCGCTACATGAGCGACAGTTCCAGCGAGGGCCCTTTGACTCAGCCGTTGGTGGATATGCCACTACCCGAAACCCAAACCCTCGTGAGGCATTCGATGAGCATGAAATCCTCTCGTTGTTAGCCCCCCAGAGGTGGAAGACGAACGCAGCTCAAGGGAGTCACCAGAGCACAAGGTGAAGAAAAAAGATGTTGCTCAGGTAAATGAATGATTAAGAAGTGACGATTGATGATGGGGTGCAATGAAATTAGGAACCGGGAGGTTGTGTAAATCTAAAAACAAGCAGTGGGGTACTTACGCTGTTTCTTTTGTGAAAATCTCTCAACAGCTCGACGATGCCTTTCTAGAGGTCTTTGAGAACTGACATTGGTAGCCTTTTGGGAGCAGCGATGAGCTGTCAAAATATTAACAACAGGTTCCCTCCTCCTCACCCCACGAGGGGGTCGTGCCCCCCCAGGGGTCATACCTTATCCAACACTCCATGTTCTTGATACCTCCCGGGACCCCTGCCTGTCCACGCACCTACCCTCTCCCCCGACTGTCCCCTGCCACACCATCTAAATCCTCCTCTCATTCCTGATCACCACCCGGGACCCCTGCCCCATCCAACCACACCTTCTCTCTCTTCCTGCCCCCCACCACCCTATCCAACCCTTGCTATGTCCTGACTGCCCCTCCCGAACCCTTGCCCCCTTTCAATAGCCCTGTTCCCTGCCCTTTGACCTCCCCGACCCCTATTCACTCCCCGACAACTCACCGAACTCCCCTGCCCTCTTCCAACACCCCGTCCCTGCTCCCTGCCCCCTTACAGTGCTGCTTGGAGCCATTCGGCTTCAGCAGGGTCCACTTGGCCGTGAACGGAACGGGCGCTGCGGGGGCCCGAGCCAAGCCAGACACAGCATCTCAGCCGGGACCTGGACCAGTGCCGGTGCCGCGAGATCAGGGCAGGAGCTGCTCGGCCGGGACCGGGACCAGCACGGTGGGGCCTGAGCTTGGCCGGGGAATCGGGGCCCGGGCTGGGCCAGAGCCACTTGGCTGTGACCGTCACCATTGGCCCAGGGTCCGAGTCAAGCCAGAGCTGTTCGGCCGTGACCGGCACCAGTGCTGCGGGGCCCGAGCCGAGCCGGCTCGGAGCCACTCGGCCGGAACCGGCACTGGTGCTGTGGGCACCTGAGCCGGGCTGATGCCACTGAGGCCAGAGCCGGGGGTGCTTGGCCAGGACTGAGCATGGGCGCTCAGCCAGGGCCAGGCCAGGGGCCAGGCCGGAGGGAGACGCTCAGCCTGAGCTGGACTGGACTGCGCCATGCCTCTCTGGAGCCCTCCTCACGCCTGCCCCCCAGCGTACTTGCCTGCTGCTTGTTTCAGGCTTCTCGCAAACATCTGATTTGCCGGAAGCAGGGGAGGAGAAGGAGGGTGGAGTGTTCAGGGGAGGGGAGAGCAGTGAGCTGGGGCCGGGGGCCGGGTGGATAGCTGCCCGAGCTTTAGTTACATTTAAAAGCTGTTTTAGAACCGGTTGTCCTGTAACAACTGGTTCTCAAAGGGTTTCTAAATTTAATAACCGGTTCCTGCGAACTGGTGGGAACTGGCTTCAGCTCACCACTACGTGGGAGTAAATATATCATGCATCAGCTGTTTTTGCTCATGTCTGAGACACAGAACTCAAGAGAAAAATCCGGAAAAGGACAAAATGGAAGAATGAACCAGCTCAGACTCCCTTATGGTAGGGGTCACGGTGTCCATTTTGACAGGCGGCTGTAAAAGGTCGTGTTAAACAGGCAATGAATAAAACTTATTTATTTAAATGTGTCAATATGAATGTGTCCCCTTTCATATTTGTGTTAGTAAAAGACGGTACCAGTAAGTCATTTCTACACAGGCAACTCTCTTAAAGAAAATATATTACATCCCCGGGGAAGTTGGGAGCTTCGGCGGGGTGAACCTTCTTTCTCAAGTGGCCAGAAAGCATAGTAAAACTTTAAATAGAAGACAGGTAACAGTTTGGCTTTCAGAGAGGGACACTTACACTTTACACATTTCCACCCCACCATCAACTTCAGCCTGGACCATTCCACACAAGAGATCCACTTCCTAGACTCTACAGCACTAAATAAACGATGGCCACCTAAACACCACCCTATTCCGGAAACCTACTGACCACTATACTTACCTACATGCCTCCAGCTTTCATCCAGACCACACCACTCAACCCACTGTCTACAGCCAAGCTCTACGATACAGTCGCATTTGCTCCAACCCCTCAGATAGAGACAAACACCTACAAGATCTCTATCAAGCATTCTTACAACTACAATATCCACCTGCAGAAGTGAAGAAACAGATTGACAGCACCAGAAGAGTACCCAGAAGTCACCTACTACAGGACAGGCCGAAAAAAGAAAGTAACAGAATGCCACTAGCTATCACCAACCAGATCCCAACCAGTGGCGTATTATCGCCTAGGCCAACAAGGCATAGGCTTAGGTCGGCAAATTTGCTCACGTCCCCTCCCCATCTCTGCCCCTTCTCCAAATCCCTGGCCCGCCTCCTCCCCCAGGCGCACTGCACTTCCCTCCTTCCATCTCCCTCCCTGGCTTGCCACGGAAAGATGCTGGGAGGGAGAGAGAAGCAAGTAGTGGCACACCCAGAGGAGGCGGAGCAGAGCTGAGCTGCGACCCACAGGTGCAGGGAGTAACCCGGGAGAGGGGGCGGGAACCGCTTCCCACCCCAGCTCATCTCCACTCCACAGCCGCCATCCCCCGAACGTGCCACAAGTCCCCTTCTCCTCCCTCCCTCCCAGGCTTGCCGTTGGGGAGCGGAGGTGAGCTGGCGCGTGGGGGATGCATGGCAATTTTTTGAGGGCCTAGGGGTGGCAAATTTGTTAATCCGCCACAGCTCCCAACTAAAACCTCTCCAGCACATCATCAAGGATCTACAACCTATCCTGAAGGACAATCCCTCACTCTCACAGCTCTTGGGAGAGGGGCCAGTCCGCTCTTACAGACAGCCCGCAAACCTACAGCAACCACACAACAAAAACACTAACCCAGGAACCTATCTTTGCAACAAAGCCTCTTGCTAACTCTGTTCACATATCTATTGAGGGGATACCATCATAGGACCTAATCACATCAGCCACACTATCAGAGGCTCATTCACCTGCACATCTACCAATGTGATATATGTCATCATGTGTCAGCAATGACCCTCTGCCATGTACTTTGGCCAAACCGGACAGTCTCTATGTAAAAGAATAAATGGACACAAATCAGACGTCAAGAATTATAACATTAAAAAACCAGTGGGAGAACAATTCAATCTCCCTGGCCACTTGATTACAGACCTAGAAGTCACAATATTACAACAAAAAAACTTCAAAAACAGACTCCAACAAGAGACTGCTGAATTGGAATTAATTTGCAAATTGGACACCATTAAATTAGGCTTCAATAAAGACTGGGAGTGGATGAGCCCCACTACAGTTCCTCACATCTTCTTGTCAATTGCTGGAAATGGGCCATTTTCATTACCATTACAAACAGTTCTTTTTCTCTCCTGCTAATAATAGCTCACCTTAACTGATCACTCTCCATATAGTGTGTATGGTAACACCCATTGGTTCATGTTCTCTGTATATATAAAATCTTCCTACTATATTTTCCACTGCATGCATCCGATGAAGTGGGCTGTAGCCCACCAAAGCTTATGCTCAAATAAATTTGTTACTCTCTAAAGTGCCACAGGTACTCCTGTTCTTCTTTCCCTTTACACAAACCGGCTTGAATACATTTGAAAAGAAACAAGACCATTGTGTCAGATGTGGATGTGCAATGGCAGGCAAATTTGGTGGATATGCACTGGTTCTCCAAATGCAGCAGCGGTTTTAAGTACATCTTAACAGTGATAGACATTCTATCCAAATATGCCTGGGCCTTAGGCCTAAAAGACAAGACAGGTGTTGAGGTATCCAAGGCCTTTCAAGCTATTTTCAGCAAAGGTTGCATGCCTCAAAAATTACAAACCGATCAGGGGAAAAAAATTTTAAACAAACCTTTAAGCAGATTATTAAAGTGGCATGGAGTTCACCATCTTCTTACTAATTATGAAGTCAAAGCAGGGGTTGTAGAGCGATTTAACAGAACTTTAAAACCTAGGATGTGGAGATATTTTACAGCCCATAACACCTTTTGCTACACTGATGTGTTACCTGACTTTAAAGAGTTACAACCAGAGATTCACAGAACTATATGTACCAGAGCCGCTGATGTTAACCCTTCAAATTCTTTGAAGGTAAGGAAAATGGTTTACGGAGATGGTTTAAAATAACACTGGTTGTTGCCCCTAAATAATCCCCCAGAGGGGGATTCCACTCACTCTCCCTTTTCACAAATATGACCCAGACAGTGTCGTGGTACAGGCACCACTCTTGCAACCTCTCTAGGAGGTTGTATAGTTTTAAGCAGGCATAAGCGGTGGTGAAACAGGCTATGAAGACGTTGGTATTGCCAGAGACAGAGTACCGGTCTTTTGCGTGCTTCCAAAACACACACGTGGTTTCATTGTCGATAAACTCACAGGATGAAACCTTGTAACTGAGGGAAAAGAGATACTGAAAGAGTGGAGAAATTGGAGTGTCCAGAGAAGAGCAAAAAGAATGATTAAAGGTCTTGAGAACATGACCTATGAAGGAAGGCTGAAAGAATTGGGTTTGTTTAGTTTAGGAAAGAAAAGACTGAGAGGGGACATGATAGCATTTTTCAGGTATCTAAAAGGGTTTCATAAGGAGGAGGGAGAAAACTTGTACACCTTAGTTAGCCTCTAAGAATAAACAAGAAGCAATGGGCTTAAACTGCAGCAAGGGAAGTTTAGACTGGACATTAGGAAAAAGTTCCTAACTGTCAAGGTGGTTAAACACTGGAATAAATTGCCTAGGGAGGTTGTGGAATCTCCATCTCCGGAGATATTTAAGAGTAGGTTAGATAAATGGCTATCAGGGCTGGTCTAGACAGTATTTGGTCCTGCCATGAGGGCAGAGGACTGGACACGATGACTTCTTGAGGTCCCTGCCAGTTCTAGAATATATGAATCTATGAATTTATAAAATCTAAAGGTTTATTCATAAAAGGAAAAAGATACAGATGAGAGCTAGAATTGGTTCAATGGAATCAATTACATACAGTCATGGCAAAGTTCTTGGTTCAGGCTTGTAGCAGTGATAGAATAAAGTGCAGGTTTAAATTAAGTCTCTGGAGTACATCCCCAGCTGGGATGGGTCATCAGTTCTTTGTTCAGAGCTTCAGTTTGTAGCAAAGTCCCTCCAGAGGTGAGAAGTAGGATTGAACACAAGATGGAGATGAGGCATCAGCCTTTTATAGTTGTATCCAGGTGTAAGAACACCTTTTTGTCCTTACTGTAGAAAATTACAAGCAAAATGGAGTTTGGCGTCATATGGACAAGTCCCTGCATACTTTGCTGACTCACAAGGTGTATCTGCCTTCTCTCAATGGGTGTAGCTGATGGTCCTTAATGGGTCATCAAGCAGGCTAGGCAGAGCTGACACCAACTCGCCTGGGATGTCACCCAGAAGCATAGCAGAAGTTTGAAATACAGACAGGATAGAGCCAATATTCATAACTTCAATTACAAAATGACACATGCATACAGACAGCATAATCATAACAAACAACCCATAATCTGGTTTTAGACCCCTTCTAGGACCCCCTTCACATAAGATTTGGTGCCACTACAGGACCTTGGTTGTAGCCATGTTCTATGCAGTCCCAGTTCAAGTCAATAAGGTGACACACACATCTTCCGGTTTGGTCATTTTCTTTAAAACATGGTCACGGTCAGGGTCTGCACTAAATTGCACAGCATTTATCAAGGTCACCTCTTATGCTAAATGTTCTTGGGTTAGGCACAGACATTGCATAGAATACCCTATGGCAAGAACAGTGTTTAATAATCAGCTTTCCAAATACAACTCAGCACACAGGCCCCGGAGCTTGCAGTTTATATCTACTGAAGTCATGGCGCCGTTGGGCTGGCACATCTATGACACAGCCCTCACAATCTTCAAAAAGCTTTTCCCTAAGGCAGTTATTCAGGACAGCATAAACAGCAACACGTACAATAGTCTGCATGACTTTTTTTACGCTCATGATGTGGCACTGGCTCAGTTAGTTCCATGCCAAGCCTCCTAAACTCCTCATAGCCATCATCCTCGGAGTCCTCTTCAACAATTTGTATCGGCTTTGAGCAAAAACAAGGAGAACCCAGTTCATCTTTGCTGCTTGATGTAACGCTGTCCAGGGCCTCCAGGTCCTCTAGAAAGGCATCGTCAAGCTGTCAAGAAATTTACAGAAAAGAAACAGTGTAAGTTCTCCCTGCTTGTTTTTAAATAGACACAACCCAACCCCCATCCTCCGGTTCCTAAGCCCATTACACCCCATCATCAACGGTCACTTTTTAATCATTCATTTACCTGAGCATGTCTTTTCCGTTCACCTTCTCCTCCGATGACTCCCCCAAGCTGTGTTTGCCTTCCACCTCACAGGGGCGGAAAATGAGAGGCCATCACACTCATCAGGGTGCCTCAAGAGAGTTTGGGTTTCAGGTTCTGGCGTATCCATCAACGGCTGAGTCAAAGAGCCCTTGTGGGAACTGTCGCTAATGTAGCGCTTTCTCCACACAAGTTCAAAGGCCTTCGGGGCTAAAACAAAGTCCAAAGTGCTCACAGAGGTGGTGAAAAAGGAGTCCATGTTTCCACGATTTCTAAGGCACGCGTCCTTGGTAAAAGATGGCCTCTTCTGTCCCAATTGCTGGGACTTATGGGGTGATAGTGCTGCACTCTGATTGGCAGAGGGTACTGGGAGGAGTTCTCAGAGGGGTCACACGACCCTCATCTGGGTGGGTGACCCTGCCCCGCAACACCACTGATTGGTCAAATCTGCTCTCGGGGTGGTTCTGTGCGGCTGAAACCCATCGCGATTGGTAGAGTGCAGTGGGAGGAGATCTTAGAGGGGTCACACGAGCCACATCTGGATGAGTCACCCCACCCTGGAACACCCCTGATTGGTCAAATGACCTCTCGGCGTAGGCCTATGGGGGTGAAACCATTCCTGATTGGTAGAGGACAGTGGGAGGAGTACTTAGAGGGGTCACATGACACACTTTGCTTTCGGTCATGTGTCTGCCTTGACTCTGGAAGTAATATGACTGTGGGTGGGGCTTCTCGTGATAGGTGGCGGGGTTTAAGGGTGGAGGGGCAGGGTTTTAGGGGTCAAAGGGCCGGTTTGGGTTTGATTGATGGTGGGCTCCTAATAGTACTACTGGACAGACTTAGGATCCCTTGCCTTTCAAAAGGGTGGCTTTGTCAATTTAGTATCAGCTCTTCTTGAAGGAAGGATTGATTCTTGAACCATATGAGGTAAAGTAACAAATCCAGTGAGCTAGCCACACCCTCAATCTCATCCAAGCCCCCATGTCCCACTTCAACTTGGAATCTGAATTTAGATGTCATACCCCAAGGAGAGTCTCTCATACATCAGTCTCTGTGTCCCAGGACTACAAGCCATTCTTCTCAGCCACTTTAGCCCATGCTTAGCAGACCCGCTGGATGACAGGGAGATGTTGGAATTTGTGGGCCCCTTCTGTTAGTGGGCATGCTGGCAGGGTGGGATTCAGTAGTGTGGTAACCGGACACCCTTGGAGGCCCTTGCCTTCCAAAAGGGTGGCTTTGTAAATTTAGTGTCAGGTGTTCTGGAACGAGAGTCCTTGGACATTCGGGACTTCACTTTCTTTTGAAGCTTGCTGAAGGTTTGTTTGAGGCACATTAACATCTGTTTGAGCACTGTAACTTTGCTCCTTGGAGGGGATGGTGTCCTAGCTCTGGAGGCCTTTGGTGACTTTGGGGGAGAACCTTCAGGATTCCCAGTTGCTTTCTCCCCAGCTTGCCAAAGCCCTGTTGTACTCGTCGCAATGGACACCATCTTTGGTTGCTTGGTGGGAGCCGTTTTCCCCATTCCATCCTGCTTCTTGCTCTTGCCTGCTGGAAGGAGCCACATCTCTGGCATCTTGTTGTGGATGGATGATGCTGAGGAGTCTCCTGGAGTCCATCGCTTTGGAATTCCATGGGATCTTGTGGGCAAGTCAGCACCTGCAGAGCCAGCTGGTCTCTTCCATCGAAGCTTACTGCACTTCTTACAGATTTTGATTGGCGGCTGGTCCCTGGGGAGCTTTGAATTCACAGTTCCATCGAACCCCTGTGAATCCACGATGTCTTGAAGACCATGCAGCTCAGCAGATGTCTCCTTCTGAGTTTTCTTACCCTTCATCTTTCCTGGATATGCCTTGTGGCACTGCTGGCAAACTGAGACCTGGCCCACCATGAGGTGGGAGCTGCTCAACATTTCTGTCAGCTGCTTGATCTGCAGGTCGTGTGCAGCATGCCCAGCAAGGAGAGAGTCAAGGGTGGATCTTGTGAGCTGTTCAGAGCCTGGTGCCTCTGGGGCAACCTGGTGGCATTGGGTCCTGGGAAGATCTGCCCTGCTCTCACCTGCCTGTGCCCCTGGCCCCAGGCAGGAGCCTTCTCCCAAGATCACCTTCCTCTCCATGTGCAGCTCCAGCTTCTCTTCAGTCCCTTTGGTGCCGCTCACACTGGTAAGGGGCTTTCTCAATTCGCTCCTACAAATCTGGAGTGTGGCTTCGAGGGTCTTCTCTGCTATTGTGGTTCCTGGAGGTGGCAATGCCAGACCCACCATTGCTGGCAGAGTGCAGCGATCCGGGTTAATCTGGTTTCCTGACACGCCATCATTCCTGCCCGTCTCCATGGTGGTATCTTCCACTGGCGTTGGAGGACGTGTGGAAGAAGAGGAGCTTGTGCTTTGCCTCCCCGTCTGCAGGAAATCGGTCTCCATCTCACTGAACTCCACACTGGCTCCCCTGGCTTGGACGGCGTGAGGCAGCTTTGCCGGGGGCTCTGGGTCCAGGGTGAGCAGCCCCCTCTGCATGTCGAGATGCTCACGTCTTATGTGGAGTTCGATGGGGTGGGCAGGCTGTTGTCCCATTGTTGGGAATGCCACTGTCCTGTGCTTGCCTGGCTCCCTGGGGGGGCGGAGTGGTACAGGCAGGGCAGTCTCTCTCAGGAGGGGAGCATCTCTGTGCGACTCTCTCACGATCTTAGGAAATGCCTTCATTTGGATCTCTGAGCATTTCTGAGCCACGTGATCCTGCAGCTTGACCCTGGCCGTAGGCACAAGCCTGGCCAGGATGGCATCAGGGGATGCCATGATCCTGTGGGCCTTTTGGTGCAGGGGTCCCCAGGGGCAGACACATGGCTCCTGGATCTCCTGTGCATGCTGAGGGCTGGTGTCAGATCTCAGAGGCTTTGAGACCTTTGCTGGAAATCCACAATTGGGCCGATCTGTATTGAATGCCCATTGCTGCTTGGTGTCCTGCTCACCCAGCAATGGCTCCCTCGGGATGGGGGTTTGTGGAGCCCCCAGTTGGCTCTGCAGATGCTTCTGTCGGATGTTGAAGTCTGAACCATGCTCTGACATCTGGTCCAGACCTATGTTCTGCTCTCGCCGGTCTCGTCTGCTGTGGGCAGGAGGACTGGGAAGAGGCTGGGCTTGGATAGGATGAGTGGATCCTTCCCAGCTTGCGACAGTCATGACCTCCCTTGTGTGGCAGAGGGGCTCTGACCAAGTCATGGAGGCTTCTCTCAGGGAAAGGAGCTGGGACTCCAGAGGGAAGAGGTGGTGGATTCCATAGGGGAATAGGAGAACTGGCTCATGGCAGATGTCGACACACCCGGCCTGTGGGAGAAAGCAGACAGGAACAGATGGAACATGGCCCTGCTGAGCAAAGGCAGGGCTTGGACACAGCCTTCCAACAGTAGTGCAATGGGGCAGTGCCTAGGCATGCGTTGCACACCACAGCCTGACACAAGGACATCAACTGGGTAACGAAGGACTGAGAGGGGGAGCTGGCACTCATTTCATCTAGAACGATAACCCCTTTGTTACACGCACATGTGCAGCACCTAGCACAATGGGGCCTTGAGCATGATCAGGGATCTACTGCTATTTTAATAGAAAGATTAGCTAAAACAATTGGTTTAGGGGAGGAAGATGTGAGCATGTGTGTGTAACCCTTGCCAGAGGATGTTGTGAAGGCCAAGACTATAAACTATAAAAGGAACTAGATAACTTCCTCAATGGCTATGAGCTACCTGGGTTTGAACCCAGCTGATGACTAGTGTTTGGGGTGTATCATGTGGTGTCCCCTCACTGCTTGTCTGCTGCCTACTCTGGGGATTAGCTCTCGAGGTCAATGCCCCTTCCAATTGTCGCATGTGGTCACTGTCACTTCCACAATGACCCAGATAATTTTCCTGTTCATTGCCCCGCTGGTTTATACCACACCCTTGGTGGCTGGTAAGGAAACCGGGGCCCCCACTTCATACCGGGCTCCAGGCCAGGAACCCTCAACCCAGCAGTTCTGGGCTTTCCTCTCCAAGCCTCGACTGCTTCCTACTAATCCTGGTTCCCCTCCTTGTTCTGGGTGCACCAGCTCCAAACACTCCCCCCTCTTCCTGGGGAGGGGCTGCCTTTCCCAAAGACAGCCCCTGTCTGTTGCCAGCTTCCTGGCTTTATAGGCCCTGCCTATTCCTGCCCAGCTGAGCCTGCTTGAAATCAATTCCCTGCTCCCTGGCTCTTCCTCCACGTGCACCCTGTGGAGTTAATGGGTCTGCCTGGCCACCTGAGCCCCTTCCAGTCCTATGTGGGATGGACACCCCCTCACAGAGTGTCATTTGATTGCTTTTTCTTTCAAACACAGCACGGGCAGGTGCTAGAAAGTCACCTGCTGACAGATATTGCCATACAGAAGGATTTGATCCTACTCACAACCCCAATTTGTAATCTCTGCATTTAATTTCTGATAATCCCTCACTTCACTTTCACTGGTCTCTCACCTTGGAAGCTAAAGCCTCTTAGTGGCTTTTTCCCCATTATTTTAGGATCCTGGAGTGTCTGGTTGTCTTTGCTCCCTCTTCTCTACATTCACTATACCCTCCCACCCAGCCCCCACTGTGGTGCCCCCAATAAGTTGCCTTACTGTATCAGAACTTCATCCAGGTGTCTGGCCACGTACTGTAGCCTCCTCTCAAAAAGCCTGAGGCTGTAATCCAAGGGGAGCTTCTCCAGGGGCACAGGACAGCTGTGGAACAGAGAGAGCAGATAGCTGAGTGCAGGTCCTGCCCTCAGACCCTCTTTTACCCAGAGGTGCGGCACCGAAAGGCTCCCTGTCCCATTCTCCACTGAGGCAGCCTCCTCCCCTGCAATACCCGGGCCTTGGATGGTCTGGTTTGGGGTTAGCTGGATTGTTAGGTGAGCCCTGTCTAGTGCTGAGCAAGTGAGAGTGTATCCTGCTGGCAGCGTGTGTGTCATGTCCCACTCCCAGAAGCGAATCAACATATAGGATAACAGCCTACTATAGCTGCCAACTAATACAGCTACCTCTTTAGATCTAAGGGGTGCTTTATGCTGCAGAGCTGAAGGTCTAGGGTTCAAATGCTACTGGGAACCTATACTGGGGGACTGGAGGAGGGGCCATTACCCAAATGCTGGTTGATCCCTTTCACTCTACTCACCTTACCAGAAAGGCCAGACTTCCTCCTGACCTCTCCACCTCACCTCCTTGGGGTGCACGGGGTTGCTCCCAGAAAACATTTTCTCCCCCTCTTGGGAGGGGAGGATGGTCCAGTCCAGTTGACACAATTTACCCCCACACACACACTGCCCCAGGTTAAACGAACCGTATGATGCTCGAGGAAGGGAATGACCCACTGTACAAGGCGTGTGGGTGGATTAGAGATGGCAACTTCTGCTGGGTGGGAATGAATTGCATGAGTCTAAAGGAGAAGAGTTGCTTGCCTGGTATATAGGTTGGGGCAGGGGAGGGATTACTCGGGCTACTGCCCCTGGGTGGGGATGAATTGCATGATGCTATAGGATAGGACCGATCCACTGCAGGTTTATGGAGAGGGGCATTGCTTACCATGTCTCTAGGGATGCACAAGCCTCCTCCAACTCTTCCTCACAGCACCCAAAAGCTGCCAGAAGTGAGACATAAAGGAGACATTAAGCTGCTTGGGCACCCTCTGTTTCCTAGCACTCTAGAGCCCCAGATTTCACAGGCAGCCTGTGAACGGAGGCCCAGCCAGTGCCTCTGCATGACTCTGGGCACGACTGTACCTTTGCAGGAAGAGGGGAGGCAGGTGGGGGAATAGTCCCTATTTCTCTGCTTTGCATGGGGCCTAAGTCTGCCACCACAGCTGTGGGGTCAGGGGCTGCTTACCTTTCGATTTCTTCTTTTTCTTTCTGTGCCTCCTCTTCCTTGGAGAAGCCTGCCACACACAGAGAAAGCAGAAGGGTTAGAAGAGAACTCCTCTATGAACCTGGGAGAATAATGAGCCAGAGGTGGCTGCCATGTGGGGCCAGAGGGAATCTTTTCCTTGTGGGAGAGTATTGCACTATAAGGTTTATGGGTAGGCATTGTGCTTTCCTATGATGCAGACAATATTGGACACACATCAGTACCCATAACAGAGGTCACTGGAAGACTCCAGGGGTTGGAGAAACAGGGATTGCTGGTACCAGGAGCCTGCAGAGTTTATAAGCATTGAAGGAGAGAGCCTGCAAAGTTCTCTCTCCTGCAGAGATGATAAAACTCTGCAGGTTTTAGGATTGCAGGGTATGCAATTAACCTCAGATACCATGCATGGAATTCAGACCCTGGGGATGAAATCTGACCTCTGGACAACAATGTTTCCTAGAAACATATTTAGGGAATGCATGCTATTGGGGTTTTATCTGCATGCATTTGGGATGGTCATGCTACTTCTGAGTGGTGAAACCATGAATGGGTTATGCAAATCCTCCCAAACAAATGCTGATATAACCTCAATATCATCCTTAAACGGAAGCTTTTTTACACCAAAAAACAACAACAATAGTTTGGAATGAGTTCAGCCAACTTTCCTGGGAGCTGCAAAGTTTCTTGAAGGTAAACTGCCTGCTTGCGGCTTAACTCACCAGGTATTCCTTTCACAGGCTAGATCTTTCTTGCCTCGGCTCAGCCCTTGCCCTCCTCCCCAACAGATTAGTTCCTTTATTTCTCCAGGTGTTTTCAGCTGTCTTCCTTTTTGGGCAGGGAGGTGGTGGAGAAGAACCTAGATTAACTCCCTTTGAATCCTTAAGTAGGATTTGGCTATGACAGGAATCCTTTGTCCCCTAGTTTGACCCCCCAACTCCTTCCTTTTGGAAAAATACCACCAGTCCAAAATGATGTCCATCTGAGGGAAGTGGGATTGTTTAGTCTGCAGAAGAGACAAATGAGGGTGGATTTGATAGCCTCTTTCAACTACCTGAAAGGGGTTTCCAAAGACGATGGATCTAGACTGTTCTCAGTGGTAGCAGATGACAGAACAAGTAGCAATGGTCTCAAGTTGCAGTGGGGGAAGTTTAGGTTGGATATTAGGAAAAACATTTTCAGTAGGAGGGTGGTGAAGCTCTGGAATGGGTTACCTAGGGTGGTAGTGGAATCTCCTTCCTTAGAGGTTTTTAAGGGCAGGCTTGACAAAGCCCTGGCTGGGATGATTTAGTTGGGAATTGGTCCTGCTTTGAGCAGAGGCTTGGACTAGATGACCTCCTGAGGTCCCATCCAACCCTGAGATTCTATGGATTCCATGATTCTGTGAGGTGACATGATCACATGACCCTGCAGTGTCAAAGCAGCATCCCAGAAAACTTCTCAGGAAGGAGGAAGATTAGTATCTTCAAAGTCGGACTGTACTTCCTAATAGCCCATCCAGTCTGATTGCCTACTGTCTGGGGGCATTTCCCTGGTGCAAGCACTTTTGTAATTGATACAGAGCGCATAGTCCTAATTTCAGATACAGAAATGATACATCCATACAAATAGGATAATCCCATTCAGTAAATCATAACCTTTCCAGTGATATGTCACATGACCCATCTTGCATTAAACATATCTTAGTTATGCCACATTCATAGAAAAATATTTCTATGAAGAATATGGGGCGTAATGTTACAGGGGTGAAGAAGTATGTGGACAAGGGCGATCCAGTGGATATAGTGCACCTGAACTTTCAGAAAACCTTTAACAAGATCCCTCATGAAAGGTTCTTAAGCAAAGTAAGTTGTCATGGGATAAGAGGGAAGGTCCTCTCATGGACCAGTGAGTGTTTTAATGATAGGAAACTAAAGATAGGAATAAATGGTGAGTTTATGAAGAGAGATAAATAGCAAGGTCCCGCAGGGATTTGTCCTGGGACCAGAGTTGTTCAACATATTCATAAATGATCTAGAAAAGGGAGGAAACAGAGTAGTGGCCAGATTTGCAGATGATACCAAACTAAAGATAGTTAAATCCAAAGCTGAATATGCCCTCCTTGTTCCCGGATGTATCACTCTGTGCTGGGCTGTGTGAAAATGCATTTTGTTTGAATGGGCCCCATTTGTCAAACAAACTCTCCAGAACTCTCTGTGTGACTGCCCTGTCCTCATTGTTATTTACCATTCTGCCAATCTTCATGTCATCAGCACATTTTGATCAGCAGCAATTTTGTATTTACTTCCAAGTCATTGAAAAGATATTGACTAGCATCAGACCTAGTGCTGATCCCTGCAGAGCCCCATTAGAAACACCCACATTCGATGAGCCTTTTGACAATTACTTTTTGAGATCTGTCAGTTCGCCATTAGCCTGTTCCCAATCCGTTTAACTTGTGCTCCATTGATATTTTGTACAGTGCTAATTTTTAATCCAAATGTCCTGCGGTACTTGGATGCATAAACAGGGGAATCTCAAGTTGGAGAAGAGAGGTTATTTTACCTCTGTATTTGGCACTGGTGCAACAACTGCTGGAATCCTGTGTCCAGTTCTGGTGTCTAACATTCAGGAAGGATGTTGATCAATTGCAGAGGGTTCAGAGAAGAGCCATAAGAATGATGAAAGGATTAGAAAACATGCCTTGTAGTGATAGACTTAAGGAGCTCAGTCAATGTCGCTAAAAGAGATTAAGGGTGGTTTGACGAAAAGTCTATAAATCCCTACATGAGGAAGAAATAATTACAAATGGGCTCTTCAATTTAGCAGAGAAAGGTCTAATGGCTGGAAGTTGAAACTAGACAAATTCAGACTGGAAATAATACATCCATTTTTAACAGTGAGAGGAACTAACCATTGGAACAAATTACCAAGGTTATGGTGGATTGATTCTCCATCATGGCAATTTTTAAAATCAAGATTGGACATTTTAATAAAAGGTATGCACTAGGCATTATTGTGTGGAAGTTCTTTGGCCTGTGTTAGACAGAAGGGTCAGACTAGAATAGGCCCATCTTGCCTTGTAATCTATGGAAAACAACACCTTACAAAAGTCTAAGTTTGTCACATCTATGTTTGACATGACCCATTTTCTATAAAACATTGTTAACCTGCTTTAAATATATTCCTTTCCTTTAATTCTTTATTGATTGATTCCCATATAAGTTTGTCCGTTATTTCAGGCTAACTGGCCTATAAGAAGCCGGGTCAACCTCCCGTAACTTGTTTTTGAATATTGACAAAAGATTAGCACACTTCCAGTCTTCTGGAATTCCCTCAGGAATCCTAAATTGGTTACAAAATTAACATCAGTGGGCCAATAACCTCCTGAGCCAGCTCTTTGAGGACTCTTGGGTGAAGATGATCCGAGCCTGCTGATTTATATTTGGTTTCTGCATTCAGCTGGCATCAATCCAGCCTTTCCATCTCTCTAGGAGTCTCACTTACCTCAGATCTGGCAAGCCTTATCACAGCAAAATAGACCAGAAAAGGCAGAGTGAATGTCAGGATCGCTAGGCAGGAGGCAGAGTTGAGATAGGGGAGGAGTGAACTCATTTCCCCGGGCTCAAACACTAAGTAACTCTCAACACAGACACTCTCAAACCAGCTACAAGTCCCCAGGCTACACCTGAGGGCAGGTTGCTGCTCTGGCAACAGGCAGGTGCTGATGTGATGTCTAGGTCACAATGAGGCTGACCTCCTGCAATCTCCCTCTAGTCTGTGAGGTGTCAATGCTGTACTTAGATCAGGAGATGGGATGGGGCAACCG
Organism: Gopherus evgoodei; assembly: GCF_007399415.2. Taxonomy (NCBI): domain Eukaryota; kingdom Metazoa; phylum Chordata; order Testudines; family Testudinidae; genus Gopherus; species Gopherus evgoodei. Next base: position 2,996,496 of record NW_022060038.1, read on the forward strand.
CCCAAGTGGGCTGAGCAGCTGAGTTCAGAATAAAACAGGAGAGAGGGCATCAGGTTTCCCAGGAAAACCCTGGGTCTTTTCTGAGCTCTGACTCTCAAGCCCTTAGGCAAGGGACATTTTTTCCCTACTTGTGGAAACTCCTAAAATCCTTGTGACTGATGCAGAATATCCCAGCCTGAAGTGAGAAGCAGCCCTGACCTGATTATCTAGTGCTACCAGTGCAGAAAAACTTTCATGGTATTGCCAGCCCAAGCATTCCAACAACATGAGCTGGGCCCCACCAAAATCATGAGATTAGTAATAGGAGACATATCAATCCTCTAGAACTAGAAGGGACCTTGAAACTCATCATGTCCAGCCCCCTCCTTCCGCTAACAGGACCAGCTTTTCCCCAAATCCCTAAAGCAGCCTCTTCAAGGATTGAACTCACAACCCTGGGTTTTACAGGCCAATGCTCAAACCACTGAACTATGCCAGATTGGTTTCAAAGTTGTGAGATCTTCAAAAAATATTCATCTGGGGAACTTTTCATTTACCTTCTGGTGTCTGAGCCGCTAAGTTGCACTCAATTCACGTTCTCCAGCTTCTCTTTGCAACTACGAGGCCTTCAAACTGGCTAACAAATAAAATGAAATAAAGAGCAGAGAATCTCAAATAAATTACTTGACTCCAGCAGTTAAGAAATGCACCCTATATCATAAGATAAGCAAGAGCCCTACCTCTTATCTAACATGTTCAATCAGTAGACCTCAAAGCACTGGACAAAGGAGGTCTGGAGCATTAACCCCCTTTTCGAGATGGGAAACTGAGGCACAGAGAAGTGCAGTGATTTGCCCAATGTCACCTGGAAAGACAGTAGCAGAGTCTGGACTAGCATTTAATTCTTCTGAGTTCCATCTAGTGCTCTATCCACTAGGCCACAGTGCATTGGAAGTATGGGGTCAGAGTCAATACATTCCTGTAGTGGATCTTTTGGGCTCTTCCAATACCAATGTTATTGAAGTTACACATTTTGACCTGTTTCCTGTGCTGGGACTGGCGTATCCTTGTTAAAATGAGTTTTTCACAGCAGGTTGCATCTGAGTTCTTGTTAGGCCTGAACACAAGTTAACTGGCCCATGTCTCCAATGTCCCCACGGGAAAGTTTAAAAGCCATTGAAGGCCTTGCAGAGCACTGACATACTGGGATTTTCAGAAAGCCTTTGAGAAGGTCCCTCAGCAAAGGCTCTTAAGCAAAGTAAGCTGTCATGGGTTAAGAGCAAGGGTCCTCTCATGGGTCAGTAACTGGCTGAACCATAGGAAAGATAGCGTAGGAATACTGCATGGAGATGTGGTCTCCCCATCTCCAAAAAGATATCTTGGAATTGGAGAAGGTTGAGAAAGGGGCAACAAAAATGATTAGGGGTGTGGAACAGCTTGCATAGGAGGAGAGATTAATAAGACTGGGACTTTTCATCTTAGAAAAGACAACTACAGGGGATATGATAGAGGTCTATAAAATCATGATTTGTGTGGAAAAAGTAAATAAGGAAGTGTTATTTTCTCCTTCTCAGAACAAAAGAAGTAGGGGTCACCACATGAAATGAATAGGCAGCAGGTCGAAAAGAAATAAAAGGAAGTATTTCTTCACACAATGCACAGTCAAGCCAAGGAACTCCTTGCCAGAGGATGTTGGGAAGGCCAAGACTGTAAGAAGGTTCAAAAAAGAACTAGATAATTTCATGAAAGATAGGTCGTCAATGGCTATTAGCCAAGATGGGCAGGGATGCCACACGGCGGTCTGAGTGTCCGTAGGCTCTGTTTACCAGAAACTGGAAATGGATGACAGGGAATGGATCACTTGATGATTCCCTGTTCTGTTCATTCCCTCTGAAGCACCCGGCATTGGACACTGTCAGAAGACCAGATACTGGGCTAGATGAACCTTTGGTCTGACCCAGTGTGGCCATGGGTGGCAAGTGTGTAGAAATTTAGGTGGTGCCCAGAACCCGCCCCCCAACTCCACCCCACTTGCCTAAGGCTCTGGGCGGGTTTCAGGGGGGGAGGTCTGGGGTTCAGGTTCTGTGTTGAAGATAAGGGTGCAGGAGGGGTGCAGGCTTTGGGATGGAGTTTGGGTGCTGGATGTAGGCTCCCGGCTGGGGCAGGGGGTGGGTGCGCAGAAGGGGGTGAGGAGTGCAGGTTTTGTGACGGAGTTTGGGTGCAGGCTCTGGGCTGGGAGTAGGGATATATGAAGGGGGAGGTGGTGCATGCTCTAGGAGGGAGATTGGGGATAGGAAGGAGTGCAAGGATGAAGGTTGTGGGGCTGAGGGTGAGGGGTTCATGCTGCGGGGGGGCTCAGGGCTAGGGAAGAGGGTTGGGTTGTTGGGTGAGGGCTGTGGGGCTGAGGATGAGGGGTTCATGCTGCGGAGGGGGGCTCGGAGCTGGAGCAGAGGATCAGGGTGCAGGGGAATGAGGGTTGGGGCTGAAGATGAGGGGTTCATGCTGCGAGGGGGCTCAGGGCTGGGGCAGAGGATTTGGATGTGGAGGCATTGGTGTCACCAGGAATAAATCTACGTAACTCGGGAGAGTGGTAGATCACAAGTGTCAATGAAGCCCTCCTGTTGTAGGCCTCAGTGAACCATTGTTCCTCCATGTTCAACACTTTGTGTAACCTAGTGTAACCTAATGTACTAATAGTTGCAAAAATGCAATGTTAGCAGTTAGTTTTTGGCTGTAACAGCCAGTTCTCTGCTGTAATGCATTGAAGCTAGGCTGAAGCAAGTTTCAAGGCCGCTTTTAGCTACAGCATACGTGTCTCTGCAGCAGAAAGGGGAGAGGGAGGGAGAAGACAAAGAAGTGTGTGAGAAGAGAATGCTGCAGCTGGACAGAAGAGGGAGGGGAAACGGGGGATTGCTAGTCAGCGAGAAAAGTTCTCATGGATATAAAGGAACAGACTGCTTGTTTTAATCCTGCTTGATTTGAGTCAGTCTCCCTGCACCGCTTTGAGATCTCAAATAAACTTTGTTTGCTTCTCCACCCTGGTGTGTTTATTGGCGCGGCACACCGGGCGAGGGACCCCCCCACCGCTGTTGCTTGGCTTCAGGCAGTTATCTACCAGCAACAGAGGGATGAGGGCTGCGGCTGGGTTTGTGGGTTTCAGGGTTGGGGCAGAGGATGAGGGGGGCAGGGTCAGAGCTGGGGCAGAGGATCAGGGTGCAGGGGAATGAGGGTTGGGGCTGGGTTTGTGGGGTTCAGGGTTGGGGCAGAGGATGAGGGGGGCAGGGTCAGAGCTGGGGCAGAGGATCAGGGTGCAGGGGAATGAGGGTTGGGGCTGAGGATGAGGGGTTCATGCCGCAGGGGGGCAGGGTCAGGGCTGGGGCAGAGGATCAGGGTGCAGGGGAATGAGGGTTGGGGCTGAGGATGAGGGGTTCATGCCGCAGGGGGGCAGGGTCAGGGCTGGGGCAGAGGATCAGGGTGCAGGGGAATGAGGGTTGGGGCTGAGGATGAGGGGTTCATGCCGCAGGGGGGCAGAGTCAGGGCTGGGGCAGAGGATCAGGGTGTGAAGGGATGAGGGCTGTGGCTGAGGATGAGGGGTTCATGCCGCAGGGGGGCAGGGTCAGGGCTGGGGCAGAGGATCAGGGTGCAGGTGGGGATGAGGGTTGGGGCTGAGGATGAGGGGTTGCTGGGGCACAGGATCAGGGTGTGAAGGGATGAGGGTTGGGGCTGAGGATGAGGGGTTCATGCTGCAGGGGGGGCTCAGGGCTGGGGCAGAGGATCAGGGTGCATGGGAATGAGGGTTGGGACTGAGGATGAGGGGTTCATGCCGCAGGGGGGCGGGGTCAGGGCTGGGGCAGAGGATCAGGGTGCAGGGGGGATGAGGGTTGGGGCTGAGGATGAGGGGTTCATGCTGCGGGAGGGACTCAGGGCTGGGGCAGAGGATCAGAGTATGAAAGGATGAGGGTTGGGGCTGAGGATGAGGGGTTCATGCTGCAGGGGGGCTCAGGGCTGGGGCAGAGGATCAGGTTGCAGGGTGGATGAGGGTTGGGGCTGAGGATGAGGGGTTGCTGGGGCACAGGATCAGGGTGTGAAGGGATGAGGGTTGGGGCTGAGAATGAGGAGTTCATGCTGTGGAGGGCTCAGGGCTGGGGCAGAGGATCAGAGTGTGAAGGGATGAGGGTTGGGGCTGAGGATGAGGGGTTCATGCTGCACGGCTAGGGCAGAGGATCAGGGTGTGAAGGGATGAGGGTTGGGGCTGAGGATGAGGGGTTCATGCTGTGGAGGGCTCAGGGCTGGGGCAGAGGATCAGAGTGTGAAGGGATGAGGGTTGGGGCTGAGGATGAAGGGTTCATGCTGCGGTGGGGGCTCAGGGCTGGGGCAGAGGATTAGGGTGCAGGAGGATGAGGGCTGTGGTTGGGGATGAGGGATTTGGAGCGTTGGAAGGGCTCAGAGCTAGGGCGGAAGGGCAGGGGAAGGGCAGCCTGCCCTGCCATTAGCAGATGGCAGCACAAGGACCCTGGGGCAGCAGCCAGCAGTTCTGCTGGGAGCCGTTCCACTCCGGCAGCACGAGCAGGCAGGGACGCGCCTGGCGGGGGGGACACGCAGGCCGAGGGTGGCAGGCGGAGCCCAGGACCCGCTCCAGGCAGAGACGCGGCAGCACGGGGGAGACCCGCAGGGGCCGGGGCCCGATCCAGGCAGGGCCATGGTGTTGGTGTCACAAAGCATAACCCTGAGTAACTTAAAAGGTAAAAGGCAATAAGGATATGGAATCTCCCTGTTTAGGCCTCAGATGAGCAAAAGTCCCTCCATGTTTAAACTCTAATTGACCTAACAGGCCAATAAATAGAAAAGACCAGGTGCAACATCCGTTATCAGTTGCCATACAGCTCAAACCAGTATAAGGCAGAACTAATGAGGCCTGCATACTTTTGGTCGAGGGAGAGGTGATAACGGTTCACAAAGAAGAAAGGACAAGGTCATAATTCAAAGGAGTGGACCTGACAAGATAGACTTGTAGTCTCCAACCTTGATTAACTGTTTAGTGTAACTGCTTAATGTAACTGCTACAATGGGGAAAAGGGGAGGGAGGGAAAAAGGGACGGGCTTAGCTAAAAGTAAAGTATAAAAAAGGTAAACTGCTTGTATTAGGTGTGCTGGATCTGAGGCGTGCCAAGTCTCCCAGCACCACTTTGAGATCTCAAATAAACTTCTGTTTTGCTTCTCCACCCTGGTGTGTTTATTGGCGCTAAGCACTCCGGGCACGAACCACTGTTGCTTGCCTTGGGCACCGTCTGTGCCTGCAACAATGGGAGAGACCCAGCTCCAAATATTGCTGGAGCAGGGCACCCAGCCCTGAATATTCCTTGTGCTCGGGCACCGCAAATGTATATAACCTGCCGCCTATGGGTGTGGCCATTCTTATGTTACAGCTGTTCAGCCTGCTTGATACCCGTGATGTCATAACCCTCCTCAGTTCTCCAGTCTTCCTTGGAGTCTGGATGGAAAGACAGGGTAGATGTCACCTAGTGAGCTGGGCCTGTAAGAGCAACCCGTGTTCAGGCAGAGAGGGGCTCCTGGGAGAGCAGAGTCAGGGCTCAGTTAAAGAACCGGAGACAAGGGCTTGGTCTGAGTGTAACCCACCAAACTTCGGTTACACCCGTACCCGTAATTATTCCATTGTATTGCAGGGATAGTGAGAAGGTTCAGTCTGTTCTGAGACCGGAACTGCCACCTGTGGAGAACAACACAAATATGCTGTCATAAACAGATAAGAAAAGTTAATAGCACAGAAGTACTTTATATCTCCTTGACTGTAAAGGGTTAACAAGTTCAGTGAGCCTGGCTGTCACCTGACCAGAGGACCAATCAGAGGACAGGATACTTTCAAATCTTGAGGCAGGGAAGTTTTTGTGCTGTGCTCTTAGTTTTTGGTTGTTGTTCACTCTGGGGGCTCAGAGGGACCAGACATGCAACCAGGTTTCTCTCCAATCTCTCCAATACAGGCTCTTATAAGGTCAGACTAGTGAGTACTAGGTAGATAAAGAGAGTTAGACTTATGGTTGTTTTCTTTATTTGCAAATGCGTATTTGGCTGGAAGGAGTTCAAATTGGTATTTTGCGGAAAAGATTTTAATTTGTACTTGTATACTTAGACTGGGAGGGTATTCCCAGTGCCTATAGCTAAAAGACCCTGTACCTATTCCATTTTTTAAAAATTTACAAAGATAATTTTTACTGTTTTTTCTTTCTTTAATTAAAAGCTTTTCTTGTTTAAGAACCTAATTGTTTTTTTATTCTGGTGAGTCCCCAGGGGACTGGGTCTGGATTCACCAGGGGATTGGTGGGGAGAAAAGAGGGAGAGAGAGAGGCTGATTTCTCTCTGTGCCAGGATTACTTTCTCTCAGGAAGAGTCTGGGAGGGGGAAAGAGAAGGACAGAGGAAGGTGAATTGTCCTCTCTGTTTTGTGATTCAAGGAGTTTGACTCACACAGTGATCTTCCAGGGTAACCCAGGGAGGGGAAGCCTGGGAGAGGCAACGGTGAGGGAAAGGGTTTACTTTCCTTGTGTTAAGATCCAGAGGGACTGGGTCTTGGGGGTCG